>NW_004444268.1:657957-701226 GCF_000243295.1 Trichechus manatus latirostris
GAAGGAAGAAGGATGAATCAAAATCAGAGCTTCTATTTCTTAATCTGGGAGTGGAGATTATAGGTGGTCATTTTATCAATATTCTTTAAATTGTATTTGTGTGCGCATGCTTGTGCATCTTATGGTATGCATGTGTGCAATATGTGTTCTTTTAATAATATGATAAATTTCTCAATATTAGCAATTTTTTAATTTATAAAGTTAAATGTATGCATGTTATATTCTTCTTTTAATATTTATGCCTGTCTTTTTTGGGCCTATGTTTCTACTTATTTTTCCCCCCTATTCACCGTTAGAACTTAACAATTCCATGTTCACTCTCCAGGTGAGTTTAAAATCTTAACGTATCTTTTACGTTCTAGCAGCGTTTCCCAAACACTCATGTCTCATGTTCATTTTCTAAGTATTTGTTTGTTTCCTCCAGCTGTGTTCTGTATACACTAACTTTTCTGAGACCTTGAATGCCTAGAGTCTCTTTAATTAACACTCCTGCAAATAAATGGTGGTGTAAAATATTCATTTGCAGCAGTTCAGTCACGGGGCTTTATTCTTGCCTTCACTGTTGTTGGGAAGCCTGATGTTGATCATACATCCTAACCTTTTACGTGATCTGATTTGTTTTCTTTCTGGGAGCTTCTCACCGATACTTTAAAATTTCACTAGCATGTCTCTAGTACAAGTAATTTCTTGGTTGTTTTTGGAGTTCTGTGAGCCATCACTTTTCAGTGTAAGGTGTGTTAGATACATTTTTCACCCTACCCAGCATCCCTCAGTTTTAGGAGCAGCTGTGGTGGAAGGTTACCCCATATGCTGGCAGAATCTCACCTCAAGTGCCTGTCGTGTCTCTCAGCTTTTCTGATTTAGGGGAACAGCTTGTTGAGGTGGTGTAGGGACGCCAGAGGGTTAGGAGTTAAACCTTAGAAGGCAGCAAGCCTTGGAGTCAGTGGATAAATGTCCCAGTTTTTTTTCCTTGGGAGAGACAAATCTGAATCATGTTCTGCAGGATTCCTAGCAGGAATGAGCCCTAGTTGGTCAACAACAAACTGCTTTCTCCTGAGTGGTATCGTCTCATTTGCTCCTTCGCTCTGACCTCGGGAATCACCTAAAGCAAAGTCTTAGTCTCCGGAGCTGTTTTTTGAGGAATGCAAACTATGAAATGGATAGTGTCTTTCTTTACTTCTGGAATGTGATTCCTGGTATTATTTCTATAAATGCACTCTCTTCTCCATTTTTAGTATTCTTTTCTTCCAATGATCCTATTAGAGAGAAACTGTTCCTTCTAATTCTATCTTTCATATCTCTAATCATTTTTCCCAAATTTTCCTTTTAGCTATCCCTTCACAAGCATTTCTGGAGAGTTTCTCACCTCAATTTTCCAACTCACTAATTTTCACTTTGCTTGTAGCTCATGATAATTTTAATTAAAAAATGAGCTCTCAATAGCTGATGTAAGGTCTGACATGATATAATTTGTATTGTTAACATTTTATGAAAAATCATCATTTGTCAAATAGAAAAATGATGTGATTTGATTTATTCTTTGTCAAAAGAATATTACTCTGTCTCAATTTCTTAGACCACTTAGAAAAATTAGAGATACATAGTCACCATAAATTTTTACATAGCTTCTATTACTGTAATAATTTCAGAATTTTCTCATATATTCCATTATGTTCTTCAAACACTTATAAGAGCATTTATACATCAGTTTTAGTAGTCCTAGATTAAACAAATTGAAAATGTTTTGATCCTGATGACAGCTTTTTTATAGAATGTTAAAAAAAATCTAAAACTTCATGTTTGAATCATTTTTTTAGCTGAGCTCCCAGCTAAAATAATACTCTACTGCTTGAAAATATGTACTTCAATTGCATCAAAACAGTTAAGATGCTTTAGCCATTTCATGTATATTCTGAAATGTTTATTTTTTTTCAAATATTATACATTTTTGTGCTGCTAATTCCAAGAACTCCTTTCAAATATAGTTGTACAATTTTCTTTAAAGCTCTGGAAATTTTGTGCATAGGAAAAGAGAGAGTTACACCCTTTTTCCCTACAGCTTTGAGCAAAGTTGCTCTTGAACACTTATCCTTTCTGTGAATCTGCAACTGATTGTATCAGTAACCTTCTCCGTAACCTCTGTGCTTCTCCATTCATCATCTGAATTACAAAGATAATAATATTTACCTGCTCCACAGGGGAGTGAGAAAATGAATGAAATTAGTGTTTATAAAATGCAAGAGAAAAATCCATATTAATAAAATCAAAACCATTTTACCTATTATATATATTTCCCTTCAGAGGTTTCAGATTATTAAAAGAATATCAAAATCCATAAAAGAACTTTGAAATAAAGTTTACATATGGTAATTAACTTTATGTTGATGAGTTCTCTATATGTACTTCAACTACACGCATTTGGTTACAAGATAATAACGTCCTCCATGGACTACAGCATGAATTCTAATTTTTAAAAGTTATACACAAAATGATTTTTATGTTAATTCAACTTTACTGACCTGTGTGTAGCATAAAGTAAACAAAATGTATCATTTTTGTATTTGTTAATTTCAGTATTTTGTGGTGAGTTATTCCATAGTGGAATACACTTCAAGTTTTATTTCTGCTTATCAAAGATATATTTGGCTTCATTATCATAACTGCTTGACTTTGAATATATACTCAAATTATTGTACATTAGCTAAATGTCACAATATTTAGATTGACTAGTATCCCAACTCTAGAGCAAATAGTTAAACATAAAATTGATTCTCATCTTACAATATTACATCAGCTTATTACCCAAAAGAAAATGTTACCTCGAATCAATATTAAATCTTATTCTCTTTTGTATTTTCATAGTGCATTGCACATAATAGAAACTCAATACATATTATTTGTATAAACAAAATTACGGAAGATGATAAGAAACATCAGGACTTGGGTAGCTTTGTTTACCAAAGGTTCAGGAAAAAAAATTTCCTGCTTAATTAATACTAATAGCTAATCAAATTTGCTATTATGATTTGTATTTCAGCACTTGGAGAATTTAATGTTAACTAGCTCTCTTTTACTGCATTTCTGAATCATCAACAATGCTATAATCTATTTTTTTTAATTCAATGTGGATTTTAGTGAAACATCTCAGTATTTTGGACTTGGAAATCTCCAATCTCTACTAAAATCTTTCAAGGACATGTTTTAAACCTGACACAAATCCCTGGTGAAATTCTCACAACTCTACTATGTATAATGACAATAAAAATCAAGATTAAAAAGATATAGTACATATTTACAGCTGTACTCACAACATTCTGTAAAGAACATCTTGACATTGAACGTTACAGCAAATTGTTCATGGGATGAACAAAATATATCGCAGGTAGCCATTTCTGCTCCAAAGCACTTTGCATTGTCTCTATCCGAGAAATCTCTGGTCATAAGGGCATCTTTATAATTCATATACTCAAGAGCTTTAGTTTAGTATTCATTTTTACAAGGAGATTCTGATTAGATTTGAGCCAGTTTTATACTTGATCATATGAAGGCTAACTTTTGTAACACTGCAAAAGAAGAAATCAGGTGGGATTTGGACTAAGAATCCAAGACGCCCTAGTTTCCAACTTTTCCTTTTATCTGTACAGATCTTGCCATTCCAGTAATTTAAATTCCCCATTCTGATTTAAACAAAGGTGAAAGTACAAGTTTAGCTAAGGGGAACGGCACTTAGTCTGATTTAGATTCACTTACACACCATGTTATATATGAAAAATGAATGCAGCTGTAATAATCACTTTGTTACTGGAAATTTTCTATGCAACTCAGGGAAATGCTTCAACAAGAAGGATCTTCAAGGTAATTTCTATTGGAATTCTGTAACAATAATCTTTCTTCTATATTTTTAGGTTAAAAAACGAATTTCAACTAAAAATAAGCCCCACAAAGGCATTTTCCCCTAGTTAGAAAAGTGTACTTAATTATCTTTTCAATATTTCTTTTCACATCTCCCCCTGAGGTTCACCCATTTGTTCTATACTTGTTACAGAAAGGGTGGGTCTCCCTTGTGTTTGTGGATACTTGGTTCCACTTGAAGAGTTTACAAGTAAAAGAAGAGAAAGAAAATGGAAATACTACTTTTTTTCTTATAAAATAGTTCTTTTCTTTTTCACCTTTAAAAATAAATTTATCTCAAATTAGAGTATAGATAATTTCCAGTCATTGAATGTGCAAAATCTAAATAAACATTTCCAAGTTACAAAAGTGAAAGTGTTTGCTATCATTAAGGAATTAACTAGAGCACTTTACTGTCTGAGAGAAAGCAATTTAAGATGAATCACCTAAAAATCACTAAGCTGAAAAGTATCACAATATTATTTAATAAAATCCATTTTTAACCATGTTATATACCCACAAATTCAGGTCAAATTCTTTTTTTTTTTTCTTTTTCTTTTTCTTTTTGTTTTTATTGTACTTCAGGTGAAGGCTTACAGAACAAATAGTTACTCATGAAACAGAAGTACACATGTTGTTTTATAACATTGGTTAACAACCCCACAACATATCAACCCTCTAACTTCTCAACCTCTTTTTTTTTTTTTTTTGGTGAAAATACACATAGCCAATGATACAGCATTTCAAAAATTTCTACATACACAGTTCAGTGACATCGACTACACTCTTCGAATTGTGCTGTTATTCTCACTTAAGATGAAGGCTTACAGAACAAAATAGTTTCTCATTTAACAGTTACTACAAATATTGCCCTATGACAATGGTTAACAATCTCACAACACATCAACAATATCCTTACTCAATCTTGGGTTCCCTATCACCAGCTTCCTTGTCCCTTTCTGCTTTCTGGCCCTTGTCACTGGACTCCTGTACCTCGTTAGTCTCATTTGGTTTTACGGAGCTATCCACTCCCAGGCTGAACAGTGAATCTCGGAGGTAGCTTCACCACTGAGCTAAAAGGGTGTCTGGGGGCAATACTCTCGGGGTTTCTCCAGTCTCCTTTAGGCCAGTAAATCTGGTCTTTAATTTGTGAGTTACAACTATGCTCTACATCCTTCTCCAGCTCTGTCCAGAATCAGGTCAAATTCTTTAGAAAAAAATATTGCATAAATTGTCATACTATACCACTAGTATTTTTTAAAAATTTGAAAAACTACAAGCTATTATCATTAGCAAGTTATAAATAAAAGTATCAAAATCTAGGAACCATTTCTTAGCACTTGCATCAGTTGGCTTTATTGATTGAAAGTTGCAGGCATTAGAAACTTACTGTGGCCACCTTACACAGAAAATGATTTCAGAAATATATGATGTGGCTCACAGAATGAATGAGAAGCCTGGCAAAGCAGATTTTGGAATCTCACTGAAACCAGAGGAAGGAAGACACCAGAGGCTAAGCAGCTCAGCACCTGTCCAGTTAAGATGTTTCTACCATCACTGGCACTACTGGACATTTGCCATTGTCACTACTGTTCTCAACTCCAACAGAGCTGCCAGAGGAAACCTAATGTTGTTGTGTATTTGTATCCCACCTTCTGTCTTCATCATTGTGGGTGGTGGCATTTTATTGACTGTGCCTCCAGAATGTGCAAGTGCCTTAGTTGAGAAGGGACAAAGAGGGGACACACGACTTTGAAGACTTCTGCAATCGTGCCCCACCAACCAAATCTTACAGAGTGGATTTCTCTAAGCAAAATCATCTTCACATACTGGTAAATGTCCTTTCCAGCACAATATAGGTTTTGTTTTTGTTTTTGCATAACACACAAAGCTATCTTTCTCCCAGCAGATCGGCTGGTGGGTTCCAATTGCGGACTTTTTGATTAGCAGCGAAGCAATTAACCACTGCGCCACCAGGGCTCCACAGTTGATTTAGAAATATTAATTATTTTGTTGAAATTTCATAAATGAAGAGAACATTGTGTGGTCACTTTTCAGATATTGATTAAATTTCTAACTGAGTTGTTTAATTTTGGTACAAAAAAAGAAGAAAGTAGGGAGGAATTGTTGCTTGATGTTCAAATCCCTTTTTGTTGGTTATCCAGAGCCAGGACCTTCAGATACTTACTGTCTGGCCATAACTTCTGGGTTTTGTTCAGTGTCCAAGAAGTTCTGTGATTATGCATGAGGAAAATGGAAGGGGATCAGGTTCTACTTAGCTTTCACTTTCTCAGCATGGCTTCTAGTCATCTCTCTGTGTTCCTTATTTTTTAAAAATGGACTACATCTTCATGACCAAATGGCCCTTTGGGGAGTTTCAAAGTCTTGCTTATTTCTGTACCTTTTGCTTTTGAAGCTCCTTAAACCCTATACTGTTTTCCTAGACCCTACAAGGGAAATAAAATAAATATAGTCAGGAAATTTAAGCACCTTATATGACAAAAGAATTTGATATTTATTGGAATGATACTATTTTTTTCTAGATTTTCCTAGAATGTGCTAAAGAAATGTACCTTCATAAATTCTCAACAAATAAGTATATTCTCTCTCATTCTCTAATGTTTCATGAAGTTACCTAAAAGTGTGTGCATGCTTTTTTCGCTTACGTGAAATCATAAAAGTAATAAACATTCAGATTCACACTTTTCAGCTCCTTAAAATGATTTTTAAAGTTTATCTATTGTAATTGTTACTTGTACCAAATAGAATCTTGAGAATAGCATTAACTGTTCTAAGAACTAACCTCATCATTCTACAGTATCTGAATAACCTTTGGCAGAAAGAAATACACTTTGCAATACTTGTTTGTGATTTTCTAAGATTTAGATTAAAATTTCTACACGAACAATGTCTCATACAACTGCAGAAATAAGCACCTACAGCTGAAACGCTGGAGAGTCCTTGCAACTTCACATAACAATTTATGGACTTAACTAACTTTCAAGGACAAAATAGTTTTTAATGACCTCTGCTGGAAAAAAACAAAAAGGAACTTTAAGAAAAGTATCAGAGTCAAGGAAAAACTTTTCTCTTCAGACCTTGGAGAAATATCTCATCTGGATTCGGAAGCAGAACAGAGATTTTTTGACACTGCAGTAATCAATTCAGATGCCTTGAAGATTAGACCGCATTTTTCCCACTTCAGCGTTCACTCTTCACATGACCATCGCTGTCTGCAGTCTGTTGTCAGACAGCAATTCTGTATTAACCCGTAACACCCACAGGTCATCTTCTAGGCATGAGAAATTATTTTATGACTGAGATGGACTTTTAGTAAAATCATTTCATAAGTGAAATACTGATTTAATGGTTAATGAAGTAGAGGATTTCGTTTTTTTTTTTTTTACAAATTTAAGCTTCTATATATTGTGGGAGTGTGGACTGCTTCCTTTCTCTATGCAGACTGGGATAATATACACACTTCTCTTCCCCAAAGATTCACATCACCACTAATGACAAGAATATGCTGTATTCTTAGATTTACTTTCAGGCTGTTATTCACATAATGTCTATGTTAGGAAATTCTAGAATCAATGACTAAGAAAATTATCTCTTAGTGTTCTTGAAAGAAGGTCCTTGGGTGGCGCAAACTGTGATTGGCTGATAATCTAAAAAATTGGCAGTTTGAACCTGGCTGATAATCTAAAAGGTTGGTATTTTTAACACATGCACCAGCGCCATGGGAGAAAGGCCTGGTGATCTGCTTCCATAAAGATTACAGCCACAAATACCCTGTGCAATAGTTCCACTGTGTAACACATGGGGCCGCCATGAGTCAAAAATTGACTCCATGGCAATGGGTTTGTTTTATTCTTACAAGTAGAGAAAACAGGAACTAGAATGAAAATTTTGGCAACAATCAGAAACTCTGCTACCACTTATATATATATATATATTTCACATTTCGAAAGGCCTTGAAAGTGCAAGTCCCAGTCAATTAGAACTCTGGTTTTTTTTGTTTTTTTGTTTTTTTCCTTACCCTTCTATGCCTTAGGGAATGATGTCGGGGAAAAGTTCTATATATAAGAGTAATGATAATATATCAAGGTTTTCAGTCAATATAAAACTACATTATATGAAGTCATTGCTGAAATATAGTTTCAGGCATATTCCATGGTATCTATAACAAATCGGACTTCTGAGAGTAATACTTTAATTTGTCCTAAAATTCCACTTTGAAATCTCCAATTAACTCTTTTGTTTGACCTCTACCTCAAGAGATGCAAGTAGAGAAGCCTTGAAGGCAATGGTTAATTGGATATACACTTCCTAAGTGAGATGTTTGTTTTGAATAAGTACTTTGAAAACCAATTTTTTAGAAGTAGGGTATTTTAGTCTGATTTCTAAGTTTAACGTCATAAATAGATACCCTTATGTGTGGTCTCTTTCAGAAGACTGATTTTTGGAAATCATGCCATCTAATTTAGAAAACTTACTAATGTTTACACAATGAATTCTTATAAAAGAGGCAAGGAGAGACAAAAAGCCAACTTTCTTGTTAATTTCTCTGAGGGATTTTTTTCCTGCTTTTTTTTAAATGTTATAATGAATAAAGTTATTGTTTATAGAATTATTATTTGGTATATTGGTTTCATTATAACAAAGAATCTAGTTTAAGATTTTGCAGAAATGATGGCATAGTAAATGCAAACTTCAATACAGCCCCTATTAATTGGAAGAAATTTAATTTAAATTTACTAATTTGGCAATAGTAGGTAAGATAATAAAAATAATTTAATCAGATTCAGAAAAAGTATCTTCATAGATTTTTTTAAAAATGATAAATAAAATGATGATTAGAACTCAGCATTGGGCCTACAGTGCTACTAAAGCGGGAAAGGCTGGTAGTTGTTTGACTCCAGAGAGATAAAGGGGAAGAGAAGGATTCTGTGTTAGATTTGGGGCCAGGGCTAGTCTCAAGGCTTGAAGCTGGGATGTGTTTGTACCAGGTCTCTTGAGCCTGTGGCTACTGAACCCTGGGCGTAGGAAGTAAACATAATGCTGAAACAACCCACAGTTATCAGCTATCACAGAGATTCTATCTGCAACGTTACAGTCAACGTGAGGTTGTAAAAGTGTTGCATGTCAGGAGAATACTTTACTGTGGGCAAAGCGACCGTATAATCACTATACATGGAACGGTGGACCCAGATAAACAGAAGAAATTAAAATAAAAGTGAACCTAAACAAACAAGAAAACTAATTTTTAAAACTCTCATTTAAAATGTGTCTATGAAAACAAATATAAATAAAAAATTAAAATCTAATCATATTAAAGACAAGAAAAAATTAAAGACAAAACCTTATAACAGAACACTAACACGTTATTGCTTATGAATTGTACAGCAAATTAGGTAAATATTTTAAATTTATCTTCAAAGAAATAAATGAAAAAATAACATCAACAAGAAATAAGAAGTGATGAAATAAAAACGTGATCAAATGAAGTAACTTAATGAGAATATGAAAGTGAATCAATTAAATTTCTTCCAACTGAAAAATATAGCCTTTGAAATTTAAAAATGAATAGAAGAAATAGGCTCTAGACGGTATAAAAAAATAGTAAACTGGAATATAAAACTGGAGAAAAAATCACACAGAATTAAGCATCAAAAGATTAAAAAAAGATTAAAAATGCAAGAAAGCAGGTCATAGGAAGAGGGATAAATTCAGAGGCTAGTCTGTTTCTCAGAGAAGTTCGAGGACAGAGAATGGAAGGAACAGCAGAGAAGTGTTATTCGAAAAATTAAAACTGAGTGTTTCCAACATGAATACTTTTTCCAGAAAGATGTGATATTGAAATAGCACACGGTTTATTAAATAGGAAAAAAACAATTACACACAGGCTGATACATGTGGAGAAACTGAACACCAGAGATAAAGAAACAATTTAAAACAAATAACAGAGAAAAGAAATACATTAACTAGGTTAATGATAATTAGGCTTAGAACCCTCTTTTCACTTCAACAATCAATGCTAGAATATAATAGATCCATCTACATGAAAGTAATGAGAAAAATAGATGTTGATACAGAAGGATTTACCTTGCTAAACATTCATTCAAGACATATAACAAGGTTCTACTTCTCTCCACAAAGGAATGAATAACTGGCTCCGAACCACTCCCCACAAACTTGAGCAGCTAAAACCCTGAAATCTCAAGAAATTGGACACCAGGCAATAAAGGACAGTGATCGCTGAGAGACATGAAATAAATAAATGAGATGAGCCATACAATTGGCCCAGCTTACTGCCTGGAGGTATTGCAGGCACAGGAAAGGAAGGGAGAACCCAGGCCGACCAGCAGACTCTCAGGCTTGAGGACACAGAACTGGGCATGAGGCAAGTCAAGTGTATAGGGTGTACAGGGCTAAGTACCAGAGAATCAGAGCTGCACATACAGAGAACTCCAGAAATCTGCAGAGGGTACCCTTCAAGTATACAACTAAGTGCTGATCAGCACAGTTATAGGAGGAAACTAACATAGATTGGCAAAAGAACCTCCGTAAATAATTAGGGGAATCAACGCTTAATGCTCAAACAAAGCTGGGAATAGTGCTTGTTCCAAGCCAGAGTGGAAAATCCTCTAATTAATGGGACATTGTATAGCACACTAAGAAAATCTTGCCTCACTAGTGGGGAAGACACCCTAGCTTAAATGCTGCTGCTTTAATCTTACCTAAGAATGCTCACAGGCAAGGCCCAAAAGAATGAAATTGATTCTAAGTAAATTAGCAAACAAAATTCAAGAATCTTTATAGGAATACAAAAATATCTAGCATACACAATGTAAAATTAAAAATATTGGGAATCCAATAAAAAACTACCAGGCATGCAAAGAAGCAGGAAATTATAATCAATAGCAAGAGGAAAAAATCAATCAATTAAAATTGATCCAGAAATGACACAAATGATAGAATTAATAGACTTTTTAAAGAATTGATTACAAGTGTATCCCATGTTCCACATAGAAGCTAAAAACTGAATATGTTAAGTATAGTTATTAAAGAGATTTTTAAAAAAGGTACAAATCGAACCCTAGACATGTTTGAGATTAAAAAAATACTGGAGGTGATAAATGATAGATGGGATATTTCACACGAACAAACTAGTTAATTTGCATGAATAGCCAAAAAAATCTATTCAAGAGAAGAACAGAGAAAAAATACCAAATAAAAAAAATTGAAGAGGGTGTCAGTGAACAACTTTAAGCAGTCAAGTAAGTGGGTTATTGGAGTTTCACAAAGGGGATAAAGGAGAAAAATTTTTAAAGATAAAATGGACAAAATTTTCCAAATACAGTAAGACCACAGAGGTACAATATCTATAAAGTCACCTCATTTTCAGAAGTTTAAAAACACTACATTTTGACACAAATAAGGTGCACCTTCTATGTTTGTTTGCCTCCACTCCAAGGTATTTTTGTAAGCATGGTATGCTAATTTTTTTACAGCAACATGTAAAAAAATTTGGCATAGTGGCACTTATGAAAATACGTCGCGAGGGAGAGAGAGGTTGGCAAACAATGTAGAAGGCATGCATTATTTGAGTAGAATACAGTTATAATACAACTAAAAAAACGAAGGTAAAATAAAGACTTTGTTTCAACATAAAAAGGGAAAATAATTAATCACAAACAAACCTTTATTTCAAGAAATATTAAAAGAAGTCCTTCAAGCACAAGGAAATGATACCACATGGAAACCTGATATATACAAAGAAACAAAGAGCACCAAAAATGATATCTCAGGTAAATTTAAATAATAATAATATTTTAAAAATATTATTATTTAAATCATTAAATATAATAGACTGTACAAAAATTTAAAAAAAATACAAAGTATTGTGGAATTTACAACATAGGTAACATGAAGGCTTGGGAAGGGAAAAATAGAAGTTTATTTGTGTAAGGATTTTATCCTATAGGTGAAGTGATGCTATCATTTAAATGTAACTGTGACAAGTCAAGATGTGTACTATAAACATTGTAGCAACCACTGAAATAATACAAGAAAGAGTTATAGGTAATAACTCAATACAGGAAATAAAATAGAATCATACAGTATTCTAACAAATCCCCCAAAAAGGCAGACAGAGGGGAAAATGGAAGAAACAACAGAGGAGACAAAGAGAAATCAAATAACAAGATGGTAGAGTTAAATCCAAGCATATTAATAATCACATTAAATGTAAATGGTATAAAAACTCTGATTAAAAGACAGATTGTCATACTGAATGTAAAAGGAAGTACCAACTACATGCTCCCTTCAGAAAATCTACCTTATAAAGACACCAACAGGATAAAAATAGGGAACAAACAACAACATGTAAAAAGATATACTGTGTTAACACTAAAGAAAGTTAGTGTTGCTATATTAATAATAAATTATAGTTTCGTGCAAACAATAATAACAGAGAAATGATAATGAAAAAGCGATCAATTCATCAGGAGACCATAACAATACTAACTATCCATGTACCAGGTAACATTAACTCACAGTATATAAAACAAAAACTGATAAAATTAAAAGGAGAAATAGTTCCACAGTCATAGTTGGCTGTTTCAATACCACTCTCAAGATAATTGCTAGAACATGTAGACAGGAAATTAGTAAGAATATACAATACTTTAAAAATTCTATCAACCAAAATGTCTTAACTGACATTTTATGGAACACTCCATCAGCAATTACAGGATCCACATTCTTCTGAAATGCACATAGAATATCAACCAAGATAGACTGTATCCTGGTCCATAAAATCAATACATTTAAAAGAATATAATTCTTATAAAATATATTGTCTTACTACAATGGAATTATAAATCAACAGCAAAATATCTACAGAAGCAGCAAATATTTGGAAACTATGTAACACACATAGAGGATCAACATGAGATTACTCATAATGAATTTAAAGTGAGGACATTCAGCATTATCTTTCATTATTCTCTAGCAAGATTGAGCTGAAGAATTGAGTTTTAACTACAGTTTTGTTTCATCCAACCAACTCACAGAAGTGAGAGGGGGCAAACTTATAGAGAGTGAATGCAAAAGATGTATTATAAATGTAGACATTGGAAATTAAAGAATGTATAAAAAGGAAAGACTCAGAGGAAGAGAGGTGAAGGAATCCTCAGATGGGATAAAGGATTCTAGAACTGTGGTTGGAGACAGTAGTCAGATTGAAACTTATACTACGGTGTGTTTGCAGTTATCGTTCTTGACAATTGTTCAAATTTTAAAAAGTAATCTCAGATTGATAAAGACACATGTTCAGAAAGACCAATGGAAATTTAGACATTAATATTTAAATTTCAGACACCATAAAAAAGTGAAAAACAAGTAGAGATTGAAAGAAGCTGATTAAAACTGATAAAGAAGCAGAAACTAGAACATAGAAATTCTGAAAAAAAAGAAATAAGAAAACAAGCACTCCCATAGAAAAATAGACAAATAATATGAAAGTCACTCAAAATAATAACTTTGAATAGTTGTAACATAAATGGTGCTTAACTTCATTACAGATCAGAAAAAATGCACATTTAAGAAACTGAAATTCCTCCCCTAGGTAAGAATCAAAACATCTAGTCATTCCAATATGTGGAGACACAAAAATTCTCACACTGGTTGGTATATGAATTGTCCGTCACTTTGGAAAGTAATTTGACAATATGTAGTGAAACTGAAGAAGTGCAGAGCCTACAGCCCAGCAATGCCAATTTTGAACAAATGCTCAAATATATACACAAGGTGGCATGTACAATAACATTCACTATAATATTATTGTAATGTGGTAGAAGCCTCAATATCCACCAACAAGAGAATAGTTAAATAATTTGAGGTATTATTATATGTGGAATAAGTTAAAATAAAGCATTGGAGTTGATCTAAACCTACAAATATCAACATTGATAAATCTCAAAAACAAAAAGCAAATTGCAAAAGATTCAATACAATGTTTACATAAATTTTAAAAACAATAAATACAGTACTATTGTTATCATTGTTGTTAGTTGTCATTGAGTCAATTCCTACTTATGGCAGGCCATGAGTGCAGGTTTTCAAGGCTGTGACCTTTCAGAAGCAAATCACCAGGACTACCTTCTGAGGCACTTCTTGGTGGTTTCAAACTGTCAACCTTTTTACTAGTCAAGTGCTTAACCATTTATACCACCCAGCGACCCCAAATACATCACTAGATACTGTATAGTTACATATATATGTGCATACACCTACTGCTCACTTACCAACCATCTCATTTTCTGACATTTTGCATTTACAACAGTGGTAAAAAATCTACTATCCGTCTATTCTGTGTATTAAAAATTCATGCCTGGCAATAAGACACACTAAGAACATTAATGAGTATTTTTAAATTGAGCATTTTTAAATAGCTTATTATTTATTATAGAGTAATGCATATTCTATTTAAATTTTGGACAGTTGGTAACCCTAACCACTACACCACCAGGGATCCCAAGATAGCATTATAAGAACCTAGAAATGTACCCAACTTTTAATGCCAAGAAATATCTGGAGTTCATGGCCCTCTGGAAAATAAGTACTTACTCATTCCAGAAATACTGGTGTGGCTCCAAAAGGAGATGATAAATAGGTAAGAAATATTTATTTTTGCTAAGTAACCTTTATCTTATATTTGCAGTGTAAAGTGGGGTACAAATAATAACTAATTTAATCATCAATAACAGGAATATATTTCAACTCCAGGATTTGATGTAATCATCATTGCTTTACAAAAACTTAAATTTATTAGGTTTTATCAGAAACTCCCAAGCACACAACAGGCTCTGATTGTGAACCTCTCCCTTGTTTGATTGGCTTCATTAAGTTAATGTTTAAAGATCAATGACAATAATTATGACATACATTATACGATTCCAGGGATTTTGTCACGATTTCAGTTGAACAGTATTAGAGTTTTCATTTAAATGATATTAAATTTGACATTCTGATTAGAATACATTTTATTCCAGTGTTTTTTTTTAAATATATAACTTCAAATGCTGTCTTTTTCTCCATGTTGGTATAACTACATTCAAGGACAGAAAGTAGCCGTAAACATAATGTGTTTTATTGTTAACTGCTTTCATATTCATCTATACAATGGAATCCTAAGTGAAAAGCCTTTAAATTTCCAATGCAAATGAGTTTATATACTGCAAATATGGGGAAATTTCAACGCAAGTAAAAGATTTCAGGATATTTTAGTTCATATATAATTGCTGTAAACCTTTGATATAATCCATTTGGCTTTTACCTTATTACTCTCTCCATATGCTGAAAAGGTAGAAAACTATAAATTATGCTAAAACTCTAGGACTAGAGCTACACCAACCTAAATTGTTAAAGCACAATCAAAACAGTGAAATAACAGCCACAGAATTTTAAAAAAAGAATGATAAAGCTTTCAGCATATTGAGATACCTAATTTAGAAACCATTTTAATACTACCTGCTTAAAAAATCTTTTACTTTTCTATGACATTTTCATGGATTGAATTATGTCCCCCAGAAAACGTGTGTGTCAGTTTGGCTGGGCCATGATTCCCTGTATTGTGTGATTTTCCTCTATGTTGTAAATCTGGCCTCTATGATGTGAATGAGGGAGGATGGGTGGCGGTTGTGTTAGTGAGGCAGGACTCAATCTACAGGACTGGATTGTGTACTGAGGCAATCTCTTGAGATATAAAAGACAGAAGTGAGCAGAGAGACATGGGACCTCGTATCACCAAGAAAGCAGTGCCAGGAGCAGAGCACATCCTTTGGACCTGGGGTCCCTGTGCAGAGAAGTTCCTAGTCCGGGAGAACACTGATGAGAAGAAGGCAGATACAGAAAGGCTTCCGCTGGAGCTGATGCCCTGAATTTGGACTTTTAGCCTACTTTACTGTGAGGAAATAAAATTCTCTTTGTTAAAGCCATCCACTTGTGGTATTTCTGTTATAGCAGCACTAGATGTCTAAGACAGACATTATTCAAGAATTGTTCATAGTACTCTCCTGTTTGGGGTAGGGAAGAGAGAGATATTCACATGAATGTGTTATCAGCAAAATACCTATAGTGGCGGAATACAGTTTTGCAGAACTGAAATAGACAACTCAATCTTCAAGTTATGAGTGATGCTTACTTAACGAGCTAGAAGACCAAATTTTAATATCGCAAACCTATAGTTATTTTCTCCATGTAAAATGTTTATTATTGTCCACTTGGTGGCATTTCTGTAGCTTTTGTTTCAACATTAAGGTTATTAAACTTGCCTTTTCTGTTCTCATTATCAGAATATTTTCTAGGTAAATTCACTCAAGGAACCTATTGTGCTTTCTGATCAAAGTGGAAAGTGACGTGAGGCTATAATAAGCAATTTAATTTTTAATAAGCTTATTCATGCCCAAGGTCATAACAAAGGTAAAAAAAAAAAAAAGTTAAACTACAGCAAAACACTAATGATAACATCCTAAATGTGACCAGGGCAAAATAATATTTGGCACAGAACGCTTTCAAAATATCCCAGTGGTATTTTTTTTCTTTCAGAATAGTAATTTAGCTCAAGTAACGTGTGGCATATTAAATAATATCGACTTACAGAAAAATGCATGAGATTTTTTTCCTAAAATAAGTTAGCTAAGCTGTTCATGGAATTTAAATTCCTAAGCTAAGAATGTTTAAGTGGTTTTACTAAATGCTGTGTTGTTAACCCATTCTTATTTCCTAAGGAGATGAAAATTTGAATAATTTTTTGTTTTCCTGCTTTTTTTTTGTTGTTGTTGTTGACTTATAGTAGCTAGAATATGGGAGTGCTTCACTTATTTTTATCTACTATTTGGATAATAATTAGTAAGTACTTTTAGTGTTATTGACAAAATTCTACTGTTTAAAAAAGATTCAATAAACAAGACATTTTTTAAAATTAATATCATTTATTTTTGAGCTCACACTTTTATGTTGTAATTTTTTTAAATCTGAATATATTACAGGTTAATGGAAATAAAATTTTTAGTTAAAACTTCTTTTGGGAGAAAGTAAGAGCGTTTCTGCTTAATAGATATGCTCTGTTCTATCTACACATTTCATTTCTTCAGGACCACTTTAATTCTTCATATTATTAGGTACTATTCAATGAAAAAACTCAAAAGTACCTTTTGTTCTATAAAGATATTACATACAATTATCCTAGATTTTTGCTGGTAAATGATAAAAATTAACTAACAAAATATGGAAAAGAATAAGGACAAAATTGGAGAAACTTTCTGAAAGTTTTAGAAAAAGTTTCATTAGCTGGCACTTCTTGATTCCTTTACTCAATAGTTTAAATGAGTAATTTTGTAGGCTGATCTTTTGTCTATTCAGTATATAGTGAAATACAATGATCTTGGTTGAATCAAGGGTTTATTCTTGGCTTTCCCATATGGAAAAAAAAAATGGGCATAACTGTATTGTTTCTTTGTCTTACTGGGAAGTTTTATATATTTATGAGAGAAAGAGGACAAAAATTAACCATAATGATAGTTCTTTGACTTGAAAGAATCGAATCACTGCATGAATTGAGAAAACTTCCAGGGAGTGATTTTCTTACAAAATTAATAATTCTTATTGAATGTTAAAATAACTTTTAAAGTATATGACTTACCGTACATCAGTTAATATTTGTAAATGTGTTTAGAAGACTGTCTGGCACCAATGAACATTATGGAAGTGATTGTGTAATAAAATTTAAAAGGTGGTAATTACCTTTTCTGTTACTGAAACATAATACGATGAATTTCTATTAAAATGTTATATTGCTATAATGAGTATCTTAGTCAGGGTTCTCCAGAGAAATGGAACCAATAAGATACATATATGTGTATATACATAATAGAGAGAGAGACAGATTTATTTTAAAGAATTGGCTGATGCAATTTGTAGGGGCTAACAAGCCCAAAATACATAGGTCAAGCAACAGGCTGGAAACTCCTACAGTCTTATGTCAGAAATTGATAGCTATGTGATAGATTGGAATTCCAGGAGGCTATCTCTTTACAATCTAGAGGTTGAATCCTAGTCCCTCAGGAAACCTCAGTTTTTGCTCTTAAGGCCTTCAATTGATTGATTGAGGCCCAGAGACTATACTTTGGGTGATGCAAAGGGTTAAGCGCTCAGTTGCTAACCAAAGAGTTGGTAGTTCAATTCCACCCAGAGGCAACTCAGAAGAAAAGTCTGATGATCTACCACTGAAAAATCAGTCATTGAAAACCCTATAGAGTATGGTTCTACTTTGACATACATCAGGTCACCTTGCATCATATTCAACTCCACAGCAAAATGGTAACCCACAATGCGGAGTTTAATCTGTTTTATTCATAAACCATAATTTTAGTGAATTTCATAAGCATGGGCTAATTGATACACTTCATTTGCTGTGAAGTGAGTTCCTTGCTCAGAGGCAATGCTATGTGAAATACTATGACAGTGGACTAGGCATTCTGTTAGTCTAGGGATGAGCATTTGGGCAGAAGCACTGCATGCAGAGAAGGCAAATCCATATCCATACTAAGTATCTATTCTAGTAGGAACAAAACATTGTCACTTCCATGATGTAAGTGGCCCGATGTAATCGACCCGCCACCAAGTGACTGGCTGAGTACCCTTGGGAATAGGTCCATAACATTGGGAACTCAATGTTAGTCTCTGCTGCTGGCAGATTGTGTGCTCCACAGTGGCTGCAGCCTGGTTGGCCTTGATGTGTAGAAGTTCTTGAGACTGAACTCATGAATAACCTCTCTCCCTGCCACCATGGCTACTGTTATGGATCGAATTGTGTGCCCCCAGAATATACTTTATAAATCTTAATCTCTATGCCTGAGTTATAATCCCATTTGGGACTGGGTTGACTTTGTTATGTAATAAGGCAGGTTTAGTGTAGGGTATGTCTTGAGTCAATCTCTTTTAAGATATAAAAGAGATTAAGAAAAAGCATGTAAGAAACAGAGATGAGAGAAGATTGATGCCAAGCCACATGGAGATCCCCAAAGAACCAGGAAGCAGAAGCTGAAGAGACAAGGACCTTCCTCCAGAGACGACACAGAGAGAGAAAAAGCCTTCCCCTTGAGCTGGCACTCTGAATTCGAACTTCTAGCCTCCTAAACCATGAGGAAATAAATTTCTGTTTGTTAAAGCCATCCACTTGTGGTATTACTGTTATAGCAGTACTATATAACTAAGACAGACACTTTGTTCAAGAGTTTAATGGATAATGGCTGGGAAAAGAGGCTGACTGGTATCTACATAATAGGTCATCCTAGCCACTTGATTATTACAATCCTCCTCTGTTGAGTTCTCCTCTTGTTGATCATTCACATGGGGCACAAAAATCTTCATGTTTTTTTGCCCACTTAGAGAAGTTTATCCACATATCTCTTCCCCCGACTTCCTTGTCACCAATTTTCCAATCATGCTCCTTTCAAGTCCCTGACCTTCCAGCCAAACCATTAGCCACCGTCCATTAATTGGTATACAATCATACATCTAGATGTTTCTCCTTCTGAGCAAAAGGAACAACCAGGTGAACTGCTTGAAGTTCTGTCCACCAGGAAGATTTCCCTTCAGCAGTCTTTTAGGTTAGTCCCATAAAAGGACCACAGTGCTGTAGATAGCCACTTTTGGGTGATGCCTGCGTATCACTGAGAATCATTTTAAACTAGGCCTGAGTTTCCTCTTCTCCAGTCAACTGGATTGTAGGGGAGTCCCCATGAGGCCATAGGTGCACTCTGGGAGAGAAAAGGTAATCTAGCAGGAGTAGGGACTATGGTTATTTCAGAACCTTCCTCATGAACATATTTGTGCTTTCAGGGCCTACTTAAACCCCATATGATCTCATACATACCACTTCCATTTCATGATGGAATGCTACTGTTCATGTTTAACTTGATGAGTTGATGGGTCAGACAACACCATAATGGACATCTCAGGTCACATGGTAACTTGGTGTCTCACAGTTAAGTGTTCAGTTACTATTAAGACCCATTAGTAGATCAAAGCTCTTTCTCAAAAAGGGAGTAACTATCTGCAGAGGATGGCAGGACTTTGCTTCAAAATCCTAAGGATTCACCTATAGGGGCCTGCCAAAGTCACCAAATAGGATTTCAGTCTTCCATTGACACTTTAAGCACCATTGAATCAGCTAGATCATATTGCCCAAGTGGCAGAGCATCTTGCATTGCAACCTGGACCTGTTGCAGAACCTCCTCTTGTTCTGGGTGCCACTCAAAACTAGCAACTTTTCATGTCACTTAGTAAGTAGGCCAGAGTAGCATATCCAAATGAGAAATATGTTGCCTCCAAAATCCAGAGGCCGACCAGCCATTGTGCCTCATTTTTAGTTGTAGGACAGGCCAGATGTAACCACTTATCCCTCACCTTAAAAGGGATATCTCAACATGTCCCACACCACTGGACCCTTAGAAATTGCACTAGTTCCAAAGACCCCTGGATTTCTGTCAGAATTATTGTCTACCCTCTGGCACACAAAAGTTTTAGTCTACAAAGTGTAAAGTAGTAGCTATTTTTGGCTCACTAGGTGCAATCAGCATGGTATCATCAATGTAATAGACCAATATGATGTCTTGTGGAAGGGAAAAGTGACAAAGGTCATTGTGGACTAAATTATGGCATGGAGTTGGAGAGTTCATATGCCTCTGAGGTAGGACACTGAAAGTGTACTGCTGACCTTGCCAGCTGAAAGCAATCTGTCTTTGGTGGTCTTTCCAAACAGGAATCTAGGAAAAAAAAAAAAAAAAACAATTACCAGATCCATAAGTACTGTGTATCAGGTACCAGATATGCTGATTTGCTGAAACAAAGAAACCACATCTGGAACAACAGCTGCAATTGGAGTCATCATCTGATTGAGTTTATGACAATCCAATGTCATTCTCTAAGATACATCTGTTTTCTGCAAATGCCAAATAGGTGAGTTGAATGAAGACATGGTGGGACTCACCACCCCTACATCCTTCAAGTTTTTAATGGTGGCAATAAACTCTGCAATGTCTTATTGCTTTTGGCTTACTATTTTGTTAGGTAGAGGCAGTTATAATGGCTTCCACTTGGCCTTTCTTACTATAATAGATATTATTTACAGGTCAGAGAACCAGTATAGGGTTCTGCCAGTTGCTGAGTATACCTATACCAATTATGCATTCAGGAACTGGGTAAATAATCACAGGATGGTTTCAGGGATGCACTGGACTCACTATGAGACAGATTTGAGCTAAAATTTTATTGATCACATGACCTCCATATGCCCCCTGTACTGACTGGTGAACCACAGTGATACTTTGGGTCTCCCGGAATTACTGTTAGTTTACAGCCAGTGTCTACTAATGCTTGAAATGTCAGATTATTTATTTTTCCCCAATGCACAGTCAGCCAGGTAAAAGGTTATAGGTCCCTTTGGGGAAGATTTGGGGAAATATTAACAGTTTAAATTTTGTCAGTATAATGAGGTACTTTCTTAAGGGAACTAGGCCTCCTTTTCATTCAAAGAATTGTGGGTATATAAACTGGCTCAAATCTGGGAATTGGTTGAGGGGCAGTAACTCTGTTTTAGTGATTCATTTAGACTTATGTTTACTTGACCTAGAACTCTTACACTTGAACAGAACAAGTAAATATTTAGAAGACTTCTTATCCCTTCTTGGTGATGCAAACTGTCTGTGTTAGACTACTAACCTTAATGTTGACAGTTCGATCCCACCCAGTGGCACTGTGGAAGAAAGATCTGGTGATCTGCTGCCACAAAGATTACATCCTAGAAAACCTTATGAAGCAATTCAACTCTGTAACATATGGGGTTGTTGTGAGTCAGAACTGACTCAACAGAAACGGGTTTTTTCTCATGACACAGGTGAAATTATTATATTGTTCATGCTTACTAGAATAAATTTTATATAAAATAAATATGGACAACATCAAATGAATGTCATTTTGTGTGAAACTGGCAGACCCTTGTATTTTTGATCTTCTGTTTTCTTCTTGACTATTTTATGCTAAAAAAAGAAAAAAATATTACCTTCTCATTTTATGTGTAGGAAGTATGAGTAAATTTTCGTATATAATGGTCAACGTAAGTGTCATTGATACCTAAGTGTCACTTAGGTAACTTGATGTGGTAAATCTTTGTTGTCTTTTTCTCTGAGCAATGTCATTTTTTTTTTCAATTTTCAGCTTTATGTATGTACTGAAACTTTCTTTTTGTGAAGTAATTTTCTTTCAATTTCATTTTCAGTTTCTTAATCCTGATACTATTTTAGGAGAGTACTCAGTATATTGTCATTAATGCTCTAGTGCTCTAGCCTTTTTCAGAAGAGTTCCACTTGAATTGCTCATGTGTATACTATCTTTTAAGTCAGGGCTTATAATACGACTTGTAAGAGCTTTTTGCTTACTCAAGTGTGACTCTTGTTTTCTAGGTATATCATTTGAAGACATGTCCCTAGGTCTCTGGTTTTATGTATAAAAGGTCTAGTTGTATGTGTGTCTATGCAGTATTATTGACTCTGCATTTATTTTGTATACAGTGGACTGGAGAGAGCTGTTTGAGCTTACTAAAGTGGATATAAATTTTTTATACCTTGAAAAAATATATCATTCCTGGTAACAGGTATTTATCCTAAGATTGTTTACATTCATTTTTCTTCATATAAAATAAAGATCTTGGTGAAATAATAGATAAAATTGCTAAAATTATGGAAGAGTAAAAATTTAGCTTCAAAAGGTAAGGATGTTTTCATGTTTTACAAAATCCTGAATATAAAAGCAGAATAAATTAGATGGGATAAATGCCAAGTTTTAAAGAGGGAATGAATGAACACAAACATAAATTACTCAGACATTTTTCTTTGTATATTGTAAGTAAGGAACTTTTAATATACGTATATCTGAAGTTATTCATAGAAGGAAGATATGTTTGTACAGTGTTACCCCAAAACAAAACAAATTGTTTTTGTGAGAACCACATAATAACTACATATGGGAGTACAAAAATAATGATGTGTTCTTTACAGAGATTAATAGAGGCAATGAATTTAAATATTTTGTTATGTTATTTGGGTAAATTATTTAACCTCTCTGTGTCTCACAGAGGTATAATAATATCCACTCATAATGTTGATGGAAAAATTAAGTAAATACATTTCACACTTAAAACAATTTCCAGATTAGAGGTTCAATTTTTCCTGCCTGTGTAGTTTTAAACAATTCTAAGTCTAGAAATTGACATAAAGTAGCTTCAGATTGGAAATGTTCCAGATATCTTGGTATATGTTAATTTGAGGACATTCATTTTATTTATGTATATATGTATTTTTTCTGTCCAATATCAAAACTCTGCCTTGCCCTGTAGAAATCAGAGGGAACACTCCCTTCCCTGTACTCTGCGTGCTCATAGGAGCCATACTACCTAAGTTCAGACAATAAAATGCATCTGGAAAAGGATTGCAACATCCAGCAAATAATGAATGAATGAAAAGAGAGTTTAAAATTCATCTCAGGGAAGAATTATCCAGTGGTAGGACCCACACTATCCTGAGACAGAAATAAAGGTGTCCAGTAGAAACTGCCAAGCAGAGGTGATGTTATCAAACTGGGTATGCAAGGTAACCTTGGAAGTTGTTCCCGCTCAACAGAATCTTTTGATTACATCCGTTCTCTGAACTTTGTTCTTTAGATTCTCTGTGTATTCCATGATCTACCTAAGACCTTGTGATCTACCTAAGACCTTATCCAATTATTTATTTATTTATTTATTTATTTATTGCTTAAATAAGCAAGAATAAAGCTAGACTTCAACTTGCTTATTTTGGACACATCATGAGGAAAGACCAATTGCTAGAAAAGGACATCATAGCTGCTAAAGGGTCAGCAAAAATGAAGGAAATCCTTAACAAGGTGGACTGACACAGTAGCCACAACAATGGACTCAAACATACCAACGATCATGGATATGACACAGTACCAAGCAACATTTTGTACTGTTGTGCATAAGGTTGCTATGAGTCAGAACAAACTCAATGGCAACTAACAACACCAACAGTTAAGTTTCTATCATTTACAAACAAGAACCCTAACTGATAAATTTCTGCAGAATAATATTCACTGTGTTCATCTTCTTAATATCCATCCCTTCCCTGGATCCTACAATTATTTCTGCAATTGTTTTTACTTCCCCAAATATCCTAGTCAGTTTCACATCTTTATGACTTTGCACTTGATCTTCTCCAAGTCTAGCCATGAATGCTGATGTTCCAAAATCCCTTCTTGCTCTCCCAAACAAAGTCAATTCCATTTTCTATGTTATGTCCATATTTTATTAGTAGTATAGTCCAAATTGCACAAAATATAATAAACAACCCTTTGGACAGTGGCATTCCTACTTCTACAAAGTCCACTGTAGGTCAGTGTTATGACCCAAGGCATTGACCCACCTTGTGGTATCTAGGTAATCCAGACTGCTTTGAGCTTGTGGCCTCACAAGCGTTTTCCACATTTATCACTGCAGGGGAAGAGAAAAACTAGAGAATCCCACAGAAGATTTTTACAGGCTTAGTTTAGAAATGACTCTCTTCCATTTGGCTCATATTTAATTGGTCAGAATAATCACATGATCTCAGCTAACTGAAAACATCTGG
The DNA here is from genome assembly GCF_000243295.1 of Trichechus manatus latirostris. Lineage (NCBI taxonomy): Eukaryota > Metazoa > Chordata > Mammalia > Sirenia > Trichechidae > Trichechus > Trichechus manatus. Next base: position 682,596 of record NW_004444268.1, read on the forward strand.
GAAGGACATTTTTAATCATGCTCAGGGAGAAATAACACAAGGAGAATTTGGTGTATGCGTAACAATGTGTCTGCATCATGTATCCTTTTTTCCTAATTTCGTTATATCACATTGTATTACTATTTATTCATTTACAAGTCCATCTGCTTCACTACACATTGGTCCTTAAGAGTAGGGACTATTGCTACTCTTAATAGCCTCAATATTGAGTGTAATTGTTGACTTCAGTAAACAATAAATGCTTATTCAATGAAATAATGATAGATGAATGTTATTTTTTAAAAGTAGTTTTCTCTGTACTATTTCCATGATACAGTATTAACCACTGTTCACTGAATTTTACAGTATCAAAGTGCTCTGTAGAGACTTCTGCTTCATCAGTAGAGTGGGCCTCTTGATACTTATATACTGCATAAAACATAAATTATACTTCATTTCTGGACTTGCACTCAGTGAGGGAAAATACTACAAATAATGAAAGAGGGAAAGAAAAAGGAAGAGATTGGAGAGGTGGGGGTAAGGAATAAGGTTAACAGAGACATGAGTTTGAACCTGAGAGGTGAGCAGTGAGAACATGTGAAGGGCAGGTACCAAGATTGGTATTGCTTTTTTGACACTGGGCTTTTCCCAGATTACTAAGGGAGACCCTGAACCTGGGACTCATACAGAACACTGAAGACTTGGCAGAGGAGAGTTGTGGTCCCATGTCTGAATTATTTAGGCTCTGAGCATATCAAATCCACTCACTCACTTCAGGGAGGCATCCTCAACCTGGGCTCCTAGAGTTTTCAAAGAATACAATCAACCAAGCATAATTCACTGTCACATAACACTAAACCAACAACGAGCAAACCACCCTCATTGAGAATTAGCAGAGACACCATGAAGTAGATTTAGGTCCCAAATGATTTCACAATTACAGTATGTGATACATATCCAGATGGATAATGACTTTAAGGAATCCTCCATTAGATGCTCAATTAATTTTTAAGTTATGGACGAATTTTTGATAAGTGCATGAAACTTTGACATGTGTAAGAAATCTCACTCATTTTTTCAAATAATTTATGTAAACATACAATTAGTAAAGTATTTAATGTCACTGTCTACATTCACATTTCTTAAATATGGCAAAGAACTATTGATCTTTTGATATACTATACCTAAATTACATGAGGTAAAGTCAATTAATATAAAAAGTATAATTGTTTATACCAAAATTTAAATCGCTTTGATTTTATTAGGCCTCTATATTCATGTTATTTATTTCATTTTAATCTATTTATTCCCAATTGTAAAGTTCATCTTCATCCTGTTTTTGCCAAGCATCTTGGTAATATTGTCCAATTATTATGAAAGTGATAGGAAAATATTAAAATTATAAAATTCTGAGTTAACATGTTTCCAGCATAGTAAATTTAATTACCATATCACATTGTGCAGAAAAGAGTTAACATAGCAGGTCTGAGACTGCTATCCTTAGAAAGACTCACTTGCAAAGTTGGCCCTTGGCTGGCATCTGGGAACACCACCTGGCTAATAAGAGTCCCTGGGTGGTGCAAACAGCTAAGCACTCTGCTACTAGCTGAAAGGTTGGCAGTTCAAACCCATCCAGAAGTGTCTCAGAAGACAGGACTGTGGATTTGCTTTCAAACAGTGACAGCCTTGAAAATCCTATGGAGCATTTCTATTCTGCACATGTGGGGTTGCCATGAGTAGGAATCAAATTGAAGGCAACTGACAACTGATATGAGTGGATCACTCTACCTAAATGGTCTATGTAAATAATATACAGTAAAACCTGCAAAAGCCAGAATGTATGAAAGGTAGAAACCTGTCAGAGAAGGAAAACTCAAATGTTTTCCACTAAAATAACCAATAGAAAAGTGGTAAGACCGCACCCTGTCAAAGGTGGAAAACTTCCAAGACTTGGAAAAACAAGGAAGTCCTGTGAAGTTCCAGGTTTCACTGTAGTTAGTTCTGAACACCTGCTTTCCTTCTGGCAATGTGGAGTTTTGTACATGATAAGCAGAGAGTGCTCACATGACCAGCCCCCAAATAAAAGCCTTGGGTACTGAGTTTCTAATGAGCTTTACTGGGAGAAAAAATTTCACATTTGTTGCCACAACTAATTGGGAAGAATTGAGTTCTGTATAAGTCCACAGGAAGAGTACTCTTGGAAGCTTGTTTCTAGTTGTCTCTGGACCTTACCCCATGTACCTTCTCCCTTTACTGATTTTGCATTGATTGCTTTTGATGGGATAAATCATAGCCGTGGTCACCACAATATACTCAGTCCTGAGAATCCTCATACCAAATTAACAAAACTGGGGATGATCTTGGAGATCTCCATCACACATATTGTTGTTGTTAGGTGCTGTTGAATTGGTTTAGACTTATAGCAACCTCATGCACAACAGACCAAAACACTGTCCCGTTCTGTGCCATCCTGACAATCCTTGCTGTGTTTGAACCCATTGTTGCAGCCACTATGTCAATCTATCTCTTTGAGGGTCTTCCTCTTTTTTGCTGACCTTCCACTTTACCAAGCATGGTGTCCTTCTCCAGGGACTGGTCCCTCCTGATAACATGTCCAAAGTATGTGAGAAATCTCACCATCCTCACTTTTAAGGAGCATTCTGACTGTACTTCTTTCAAGACAGATAACGTTCATTCTTCCGGCAGTCCACGGTATAGTCAATATTCCTCACCAATACCATAATTCAAATGCATCAATTCTTCTTTGGTCTTCTTTATTCATTGTCCAACTTTTGCATGCATATGAGACAATTGAAAATACCATGGCTTGGGGCAGGTGCGCCTTAGTCTTCAGGGTGATATTTTTGCTTTTTAACACCGTAAAGAGTTCTTTTGCAGCAGATTAGCCCAATGCAATGTGTTGTTTGATTTCTTGACTGCTGCTTCCATGGGCGTTGATTGTGATCCAAGTAAAACAAAATCCTCTACAAGTTAAATATTTATTCCATTTACCATGATGTTGCTTACTGGTCCAGTTGTGGGAATTTTTGTTTTCTTTTGGTTGAGGTATAATCCATACGAAGGCTGTAGTCTTTGACCTTCATAAGTATTTCAAATCCTCTTCACTTTCAGCAAGCGAGATTGTTTTTCAGCTACATATGATAGGTTATTAATGAGTCTTCCTCCATCTTGATGCCTCATTCTTCTTCATAAAGTCCAGCTTCTTGTATTATTTGCTCAGCATACAGACTGAATAAGCATGGTGAAAGCATATGACCCTGACACATACCTTTCCTGATTTTAAACCACACAGTATCCCCTAGTTATGTTCAAACAACTGCTTCTTTGTCTATGTACAGGTTCCTCATGAATACAGCTAAGTGTTCTGGAATTCCCATTGTTTTCAATATTATCCATAATTTGTTATGATCCTCACAGTTGAATGCCTCTGCATAGTCAATAAAACACAGACAAACATCTTTCTGGTATTCTCTGCTTTCAGCCAAGATCCATCTAACATCAACAATGATATCCCTCATTCCACTTCCTCTTTTGAATCTGTCTGGCTTGAATTTCCAACAGTTCCCTGTTGATGCAATGCTGCAACCATTTTTGAATTCATCTCAGCAAAAATTAAATTGTGTGTGATATTAATGATAGTGTTCAATAGTTTCCACATTCCTTTGGATCACCTATCTTTGGAATGGGCACTAATATGGATCTCAACAGCTACTGGTTGGCCAGGTAGCTATCTTCCAAACTTCTTGGCATAGACGAGTGAGTGCTTCCATAGTTGCATCCATGTGTTGAAACATCTCAATTGGTATTCTGTCAATTCCTGGGGCCTTGATTTTGCCAATGCTTTTAGTGCAGCTTAGAATTCTTCCTTCAATACCATCAGCTCATGATCTTATGCTACTTTCTGAAGTGGTTGAATGTTCACCATTTCTTTTTGGTACAGTGACTCTGTATATTCTCTACATTTTTTTATTTTCTTGACGCTTCCTACGTTGTTCAATATTTTCCCATAGAATCCTTTAATGTGGCAACTTGAGGCTTGAATTTTTTCTTCAGTTCTTTTAGCATGTTCTCTTCTGGTTTTCTAACTCTAGGTCTTTGGATATATCATTATAATGCAGTCCTGCATCGCTTAACGTCTACCATATGTTCTGTGAAATAGGATGTTATGTGATTTGGACATTGTGTGAACACCATATTATATATTTAGCAAAGCTATATGAGATACCTTGTTTTACTTCCAAATCAATATGTCTCCTTTCCTCTTGCTGCTGCTATCACCAGCACTGGTCTTGCTGCGTTTGGGAGCCACGACACACTTCATAGTAATATTTTCAAAAGAAAATTAAACAGATAATGCTACAGCACTCAAGAGATGTGCAATGTACGAGATTGGATGCTGTTGCCTACGAGTTGAAGCATACACTGTTATGTGGCAAACATTTTATTTGTAAGTAGAGAAAATTCACATCAAAATAATGATAGAAAGTACAGTACATATGTAAGCGAGTAACATAGGCATTTATTATGACTATCAAGGCATACGTGTTACAACGTAGTTCTTAAAGACAATATTCTACATCCTACTTTTGTGAGTAGCGTTTGGTGATCTTAAAAGCTTGCAAACGACCATCTAAGATACAACTATTCATTTCTTCTAGGCCAGGGCAAAGGAGACAGAAAAATTCTAAAGACCCAAGGGATCAATTAGTCCAAAGGACTAATGGACCATATGAGCCACAGCCTACATTACCCCTAGACCAGAAGAACTAGATGGTGCCTGGCTACCACTACCTACCACTCTGACTGGGATTACAATAGAGGTTCCCAGAGTGGCAGAAAAATGTAGAACAAATGATCAAATCACAAAAGGAACAGATCTACTGGTCTGACAGACTAGTTCCTCAGAGGAACCCCCAAGACCATGGCCTGCAGACACCCTTCTAACTCAGACTTGAAGCCACTCCTGAAGTTCACCTTTCAGCCAAAGATTAGGCAGGCCTATAAGACAAACAATAACACATGTGAGGAATATGCTTCTTAGATCAATCAAGTATATGAGATCAAATGGGCAACACCTGCCCAGGAACAAAGAGGAGAAGGAGAGAGGGGACAGGAAAACTGGACAAATGGACATGGTGAACCCAGGCTGGAAAGGGAAATAGGGAGAGTGCTGGCACAATGTGGGATTGCAGTCAATGCCATGAAACAATTCGCGTATAAATTTTTGAATGAAACTAATTTGCTCTGTAAACTTTCACCTAAATCACAATTAAAAAAAAAAAAGACATACGTATTATAGGTTATATTTCTAATGTACTGTTATACACCTGGCAGTGCAATTTCTTTCTATACAAGAAACATGAGATACACCTGTTGCGTGGGGAAGCTGTTGCATTTACTACCTACATTTTCATCTGCTATGTCCCATTCTCTGATTGGCATTTCTGAACTCTGTTATAACCTTATAGGACCACAGACATATATAAGGTTGGATGTTGCCCGAAGGGAAGTTGTGCAGCATTTGACTGTACGTAATATTTTGTCTTCTCCAGCCACACTTTGAAATCTTCTATTCAGCTCTTTTCTGCATCATATCTTCCATTTGCTTTAGCTACTCTACATTCAAGAGCAAATTTAAGAGTCTCTTCTGACATACATTTTGGTCTTTGTTTCCTGTCTTCATAATGACCTTTTACTTTTTTCATGTATAATGTTCTTGATGTCCTCCCACAACTTGTCTGGTCTTCAGTCATTAGTGTTCAGTGCTTCAATTCTATTCTTGAGATGGTCTCTAAATTCAGGTGGAATATTCTCAAAGTTGTACTTTGGCTTTCGTGGACTTTAGTTTTCTTCAGCTTCAACTTAAACTTACATAGGAGCAATTGATGGCCTTTTCCTCATTCGGCCTCTGACCTTATTCTGCCTGATGATATTAAGCTTCCCTATCATCTCTTTAAACAGATGTAGTTAATTTGATTCCTGTGTATTCCATCTGGTGAGATACACCGGTAAAGTCGCTGTTTATGTTGTTGAAAAAAGGTATTTCCAATGAATGAGTCATTGGTCTTGAAAATTCTATCATGATATCTCTGGCATTGTTCCTATCACCAAGGCCTTATTTTCCTACTACTGTTCCTTCTTCTTTGTTTCCAATTTTCATATTCCAATCACCAGTAATTTTCAAGGCATCTTGATTACATGTCTGATCAATTTGAGATTGCGGAAGTTGGTAAAAAAATCTTCAATTTCTTCATCTTTGGCATTAGTGGTTGGTGCATGAATTTGCACAATAGTCATATTAACTGGTCTTCCTTGTAGGTGTATGGATATTATCCTATCACCGACAGCATTGTACTTCAGGATAGACCTTAAAATGTTCTTTTTAACAATGAATGCAATGCTGTTCCTCTTCAGTTTGTCATTCTTGGCATAAGAGACCATATGATTGTCCTATTCAAAATGGCCAATACCAATCCATTTCAAGTCCCTAATACCTAGGATATTGATCTGTATGCATTCCTTTTCATTTTTGACAACTTCCAATTTTCCTAGATCTATATTTCATGCATTTCACGTTTCGATTACTAATGGATGTTTGCAGCTGTTTCTTCTCATTTTGAAGCCTGCCATTAGCCAATGAAGTTCCCAAAAGCTTTATTCTGTCTGACTCCACTTTGTGGAGCCAGCGCTTCCCCATTCGTATTTCGAGTGCCTTCTAACCTGAGGGGCTCATCTTCTGGCGCTCTATCAGACAATGTTCCACTGCTATCCATAAGGTTTTCACTGGTCAGTTTTTTCAAAATTAGACAACCAGGACCTTCTTCTTAGTCTGTCTTAATCTGGAAGCTCTGCTGAAACCTGTCCACCATGGCTGACCCTACTAGTATTTGAAATACCATTAGCATGTTTCCAGAGTCTCAGCAACACACAAGCCACCACAGCAGGACAAACTGACAGACAAGTACAGCAACACACATACAAAGAACATTCAATTGTGTGGTATGTTGCTATTCCCAAATGTATTTTTAAGTAAAATACAATCAAGCTTTAGTCAAAATAAGATAGAGAATAAAATAGGATGGCTAAGAATAGGAGGCATGATGGTATAGATTTAATTTTGTCTCTTTCCACCAGGACAGCCACAGTTTGTGTAGGCTTTGAGTGAATTGTGTAATTCACACTAACCAGGGTCTTCAAAATTCCTTTCTCATGGTCATTCCTCATTTGAATGGTCTCCACAAAAGAAAAATTACTTAGTAGGCCACCATAGAGTCAGTTTGTATTTTCCATTGTTTACTGCTATGAATAAATTTCTTTGGGAAGCATATCTTATGATTTTTTCTAAATTTCTATTTATATGAATACTTTGTGCCTTAAATAGAACTACAACATTTACAATATATACTGTTAACTTTTAATCTGTATTTCTTTTTAGAAACTCTTTAAGATAATTTTCTTTTTATCTTTACCTATGTATGTTCTCAAGAAAGAAGTTTTACTTCACACAATTTTGATAAAATGTGATTCTAAATAGGATTTTAAATATTATTTCAAAATAACCAGAAGAAAATTAAGATTTATGGGCTAAACATTCAGCTTTAATTTCAAAGACAATTTGAAGGTCAATTTAAAAAATAAGTGTATCCAATGGCATAAACTGGCTTTCCTTTCAAAATAATGTTTATTTAATGAAGTCCCTGGTGGTGCAAACAGTTAACACACTCTGCTGGTTACCAGAAGGTTGTAGGTTTGCATCCACCCAGAGGCACCTCAGAAGAATGGTCTAGCAACCTATTTCCAAAAAATCAGCCATTGAAAACCCTATGGAGAACAGTTCTACTCTGACACACGTGAGGTCGCCGTTAGTCAGAATCAACTTGATGGCAACTGGTTCTGGTTATCTATTTAATATAAATCTTTTTGAACATTTTCTTAAGTGTACCAGATGCAATGAAAGCTTCAAATTTTAACTTCTAGTTTAAATTTCCCTAAAGCTCAAATCTCTGAAATATTTATTATTTCCTCTGATTATTTAAAATAGCTACTACGTTTCTTCATATATACCAGTCATATATTTGGCCATGTACAACATTTTCCTTATTTTTTTTTTTTTTTAAAAAGTTCAACTTGAGTAATGAAAACTATGTAACTATTCAATTATTTTCCAATTTCCAATATAGAAAAAAAAATCTTAGAATCAAGCATCTCATTAAGATACAATATTCTATAATTATTTTGTAATATCAAATCATTTTTACAGTCAGCCTGAGAGTTAGACAAGGTATATATGATTTTCTTTATTTCAAACATGAGAAAATGAATGTTCCAACTAAGTCTAGAACAAAATTTTGTTTTGGATTGTTTTTACTGTGACATATTGTTTAGCTGCAAAAATACAGACCTATATAGAATAAAATATATCTTCTCTTTAAATCAGAAGTCCCCAAGATTGCTAAACAAATTAATTAATCATAGTGAGAATAAAAATTTAGCTTGGTTATCAGTGATTCAGTATTACTTTGGATAAGGCTTAGCTTATCATGCTACATTGCAAAGCTGGTAGCAAAAATTAGGCCCAACGATATGAACTCCAAATCTAGGCAGCTTGATCTGACCTACTGTAACATGTAGCTTCCTAACATCTTCAATGTTTATGTGTTTATTACCAAAGTATACAAAAACAAAGATCATAGATTGCGAAGACAGCTATCACTAATATTTTAGTGAAGAACTTAGGATACATCAAAAAACCACAATAGAGCTATCGTATTCCAGGCTTTTTTTTTCTTGTAGGTCAAATGGAATATTACTTAATTTCAAACCTTCAAAACAGATAATATTCTTAACTCTTCATAGTTTGTATGGAAACACATTTAAAATATTAGGCTTGTCTCTAGCTATTAATCAATTGCCAATATTATATTTCTAGAACTTACTTAAACTACTCAAGAACAATACAGTTGATATCATTTCAAGTAAAGATAATTTTCTATACCTAGAATATACGAAAAAAATAAGAAATTGAATAATAAATATAAGACAGGTGATAAAATGTGACATAAATATACTGAAATGTATTATTTTTCAAATATTTTAAAGTATTTTCAACACAGAAGATCTTTTTTATATTTTTTTCTTTAGGAAATTTTAAGTGAAAAATCAGCTGAACAAAAAATATATCTCCTTACAAACAAGGAACAACTCCAACATTCATTAAGAAAGTTTGAAACACTCCCCCAGAATGAATTTATCTATGTCTATCAATCTGGAGGGATATCATTGAAGTATAGTTAAGTAAAAAAAAAAAAAAAAAAAATTAAAGAGTAACGTAGATAATAAAATTCCATTTGAGGAAAAAAAGGAAACAAGTATAATACGTAAAAGAAAATCCTAAACTAAATACCTTTTTGTGATTGTATGTGCCTGGTACAAGGTGAGAAATAACATCTGCAAAAAAAGCCAAATAAAATAGAGCTCATTTTCAAACAAATATTTATTTTAAAGTGTTTTATCCTTATAATTTAATTTTACAATGAAACATAAATATATTTACAAAGAAAAGAATCAAATTAATGTAGTATTGTAGAAAGATTAAAATTTGAAATATCCTTCACCAGATCTCTTGCCAGTTTTGCCCTCCCAACTGTTAATTAGAAACTATCATTCCAATCCCTCTTACACACACATACACACACAAAATCTTATCTCTCTGACTCCTAGGTTATCTCTCAGTCTACAATTCATCCATTCTTGTGGTATGTTTCAATGACAAGTCAAAGTCCTCGTCTCTGAATCCTGGGATATATTTTCCTACAGAATCCATAAGAGTCTTGTAGGTTATAATCTAGTCCAGAATTTCTAAAATCTATTCAATGTAAATCCTTTATCCATGACTGTGTGCCCAAGACATTCATTCTCAGACTGTCAGAGGCTTTAAAATAGTCTGACTTTTCTTCAGTTAGCCTCATCTCAACATCCAAAAATGAATCCAAATTCTTAAGAAGCTGTGTGTCCTTGGAAGTTGTGAGTAAAACAAAATTCTATTCCTTAAATCTATTTTTAACAGTCTTGTTCAATTTAATAAACACATAATGCTACCTAGGTTATGTTCTCTGCCGGTATATCTAAGACAGAACAGAGCATTCTAAGATAATTTGTAACTGTGACTTTGTGGCTCTGTCTTTGGATTTCCAGTATCATTCCAAACTCATTATGCTTGAGGATTAATTGGGCCCTGATCCTTTGCACTGCTGTTCCAACTGACTAGCAGTATTAGTAAAACTGTGCTTTTGGCTCACATTCTGGGAGATATTTTAATCCAAGATCCATTTTAGGTTCAAAACTCTGGAACAATCTTCCCTCCACAAATATAACCCTTCTGAAACTTTGACTTGCCTGCTTCAGTCCCAGGGGATTTGGGGATTCAATGGAGCTATAAGAAAGCATTAAAAAATCACAATTCTAGTTCTGGTTCTGGATAAGATAAAGTAAGCACAATCAACCCTGCTTCGTTCACTGAATGTGGCTATAATACCTGGGCAGAATACATGAAAGAGCTGTTGGAGGATAGAAAAGGATTGGGGGAGAAGATGAGAATTCAACATACCACTAAACCAGTGACAAGTTTATCATTTTTATTTCCTCTGGTCTCCCCTGGCCTGAAGTCAAAGCACTGACTCATGGTCAGTGAGCATCTTGGTGCACAGAGGGCTCCAGGATAAATCCTCTAGTTCTGACACAAGGAGCAGAAAGGGGACTTAATGCTAGAGAGATTAGTGAAGCCCCTCTTCTCTCTCTCTCTCTAGTCTCCATTTTAGCATGCACCAGCTGCCTAATCAATCCTGTGGTCATGGTGCCAGCAGCAGCAATGAGAGCCTTCTGGAAGCAAAACACTGAAGAAGGGAAACCTATCTGTACATTCAGTGAAGCTGTGGTCTAAAGAAGATGGAGCAGGCCTGCCTTACTTTGTGTTCTCTTTCTGTTCTCCCCTGCTTGACTATAGACACAGGGGTCTGGAGAATGCAGCACAGTGATCTGATTAAAGCCACAGCCTTTTCTTCAAGGAACCATAAAAGAGGAGCCCCATGGAACCAGAAGATATCAGCGAGATATTGGAGAGGGAAGAACTAGGGAAAGTGAGTCCTAATGTTGTTTGCTTATGAATTCTTGGGCTCATCCCCAAGCTGCACCTAGGTTGATTGATCCTAACCACCATACCAGCATATCTGAGAACTGAACTAATAGACCACTGCCCAGTTCACACTCTCATGGGACAGATCCAAAGGTGCTACAAAGTCTTCGAAAACTGGCATTACTTTGGAACCACAGAAGGTAGGTTGGAATGTATGGCCTACTTACTCAGGTCAACTGCCTATTAAAAAATAAATATTAACATCTTTCATAGGATATGATTTTGTATATGATTCAGACTCTCATAAGCTGGTATTCAAAATGTCCAGGATGCAATTCAAAATTACTAGGTATATGGAGAACCAGGAATATCTCGCTTGGTAAAGTACAGGGTCAGTGAAAAAGAGGACAATCCTCAAGATGGATTGACACAGTGGCTGCAACAATGGGCTCAAGCATAACACCAATTGTGAGTATGGTGCAGGACCAGGCAGTGTTTTGTTCTGTGGTACATAGGGTTGCTATGAGTTGGAACCAACTCGACAGCACCTAACAATAACAACAACAAGAATATCTCAACTCACATGGGAAAAAATAATCAACAGATGCCAGCACTGAGATGATGCAGATGTTGAATTATCCAACAAAGACTTTAAAGCAGATATTACAAAAATGCAGCAGTAAGCAAGTGCAAACAGTCTTAAAACAATGGAAAAATTGAAAGCCTCAGTAAATAAACAAAAGATTTCAGGAAGAACAACATAAAAATTACATAACCAAAAATTGCAATACTAAAATTAAAATCGTTGAATTGGCACGATAGAAGACTAGAGATAATAGAGGAAAGAGTTAGTGAACTTGAAACTAGATCAACAGAAATTATTCAGTTTTAACAAGAGAATGAAAAAGAATTGGGGAGTGGGTAAAAACAAAACAAAACAAACAAATCAAAACAAAACAAAAACTCGGCATCAGGCACCTGAGCAACAATAACAAAAGATCTAACATTCATGTTACTGGTATCCCAGGAGAGGAGGAAAAATGTGATGCTGAAAATAATATTAGAAGAAATAACAGCTGAAAATGTTCCAAAGTTTGTGAAAAACATAGCTTACAGATTCTATAATCTGTGGGAACCCAAAGCAGGATAAATGCCCAAAACATTCTGCTCCATTTCTCTTGCACCTCACTTTCCACCTTTCACTCACAAACTCTCACCACTCTTTTCCCAATTCCTTGCTCAGCTCTCCAACAAACTTTCTTTTGCTTCCCCTCCACTTTTCTTGACTTTGTATTGTGTACATCTAATAAATAGTCTCTCTAAGGTACAAAGCAAGCCCAATGAGAGCAGAGAAGAGGTAGACATTGAGTTGCTATACTCGTTTCCTATTGCTGCTATAATAAACCAAAACCAAAATCCATTGCCATTGAGTCGATTCCAACTCATAGCGACCCTAAAGAACAGAGTAGAACTGCCCCATAGGGTTTTCAAGGAACGCCCAATGGATACAAACTGCCGACTTTTTGGTTAGCAGTGTATTAAACAATATAAATTAATTAGTTTATGATTCTGGAGATCAGGCGTCTCACTAGGTTAAAGTAAAGATGTTGGCAGGCCTGCTATCATTCTGGAGACTCTACGGGAGATTCTGTTCCTTTTCTCTTCATCATCTAGAGGTTACACATTCTTGGCCCTCATCCATCTTAAAAGCCAGCAATCACATCATTCCAATCTCCTCTGCTTCAGTTATCATATCTCTTTCTTCTCTGCCTCTCCTGACTCCCTCTTTCCCTTATAAAGATGTCTGTGATTACATCAGTGGCACAGTGGTTAAGAGTTTGGTTGATAACCAAAAGGTCAGCAGTTCGAATCCACCAGCCACTCCTTGGAAACTCTACAAGACAGTTCTACTATGTCCTATAGGGTCACTATGAGTCCGAATCAACTTGATGGCAGTGGGTTTGGTTTTTTTGATTGGATTACACTGGGACTACCAGAATAATCTAGGATAATCTCCTCATCTCAAGATTCTTAATTTAACATCAGCAAAGTACATTTTACCATGTAAGGTAATATTCAAAGGCTCTTTGAATTTAGACATGGGCTTTTTTGGGGGAGAGGGGGCATTATTCTGCCTACAACAGTAGTCAAAGCCAAAATTATTAATGGTCACCTAGAGACGAAAGGGAAGCCCTGGTGGCACAGTGGTTAAGAGCTTGGCTGCTAACCAAAAGGTTGGCAGTTCTAATCCATCAGCCGCTACTTGAAAAGCCTATGGGGTAGTTCTACTCTGTCCTATAGGGTCGCTATGAGTCGGAATCGACTCGACGGCAACTAACAACAGAGATGAAAGGTAAAGTATACCAGATACAAGTGCTTTTTGTCTCTTCACATCCATTTTTAGGCTTGTCTATTTGTCCTTGGCCTTTTGAAATTTTATCAATACTAGTTATGTCTTTGTATTCATTCATCCTGCTTCAATGAGTAAAAACTTTTAACTTAATACCTATGTCTTTTATAAGTTATGATAATTATTTCTACTTTTTATTTGATTGTTTATTTCCCTCCATGTTCTCTAGTCATTCTGCAATTCCTCTTTAAAAAGTTTTTGAGTTAATGCATCAAAACTTTTTTTATCTTATCCTGTCCATTCTCCTTTTGAATTTAGTTTTATGAGAAAAATGTATACTCATTTCTCTGCACATTAATTTCCTTATCTTCCAAATTCATTCTAATAATCAGTCAAGTTTTCAAGTTTTTTTTCCAAGAAAAAATTTTATTACTTGTTATCTTTAGCTTCTGTCTCTTTCACCCTATCGTTATGTATGCACTTTCACCTGAGGGTTATAATTTAATTATATATGGGTTTTACAATTTTTTCTTTCATAACTTTGTCTTTACTAATGTTGGTGTTTTTTGTTGAGTGTGGTGAGTCATACCATTTAATGGTTCCATGTATCTTTGATTTCCTCTTGATCTGTAATTTACTGCTCATCATTTTATGTGAGGATTTCGGTTCACCTGTCCACAGATGCTGTGGATGCTGCTGATTCTAGAAATCAACAACTATTTGAAACATCATTTTGTTTCTATTCCCAGGCGTTGCTTCTGCCTGGGCACAATGTTACCACCAGCTGTCCAACATTAGGAGGGGGACCAAGCTGCCCAGCTACTGTGAATTTTGTTCTCCATTTAGCCATCTTGACAATTGTCCTCAATCCCCTCAGCTGCTGCTGCTTCCACTGCAACCTCCACAGCAGTGTTGCATTTTTAGATCTGTAATTGGTTACTTCTTTACCTACATCTCTGTATTTCTGATGGTAAATCAGATCAATTTTTAAAGAATTCTTCAAAATTTCTTCAAAAATTCTGGTAAATTGATAGCACTATTTATTGCTTTTCAATGAGGGTCATTAGCGATTTTTTTAATGTATTTTGTCTTTATAAATTTTTTATGGTTTAATTTTCACTGCACTCTTCTTCAACTAGCTTTGTCATACTTCAAGTATCCACTTAAATTTATTTGTTCTGGTCAGTCTTTTCTGATTATTTTTGGCCTCTGTAATAATCTCTTAAATCAACTGAACTTTATTCATGATCTTCAACTTGATACTAGTTCAGTGACACAAGAGAGTGAAAGATTGTCTTTCTTGTTTTCTGTTGTGGTCACAAGGCTTAATGGAGTACTTAGCACATATTAGCGATAAAATTGTTTCATTTTTTAAAAATATTTTCTTTTATATATATATATTTCTTTAAGGTCAAGTGAGTAACTAAAAGAACAGAAATACTTTTAATTAAAAAGAAAGTCATAATACGGGGTCATCACCAGCTGCACTTAAGAACAGTGGCATAGGTACAGTGTGCCATAGGGAGCATAAAAGTAATAGGGAAAAGACAGGAAAAGATGTAACTAACACTTGTCACTGTACCAAAATGAATTGGTCTATGTTCAACCATTTCAGGAGGCAGCATATGATCAAGAACTGATGGTACTGAAGAAAGAATTCCAAGCTGCACTGAAGGCATTGGTGAAAAAAAAGACTCCAAGAATTGATGGAATACCAACTGAGATGTTTCAACAAAGGGATGCAGAGCTGGAGGTGCTCACTTGTCTATGTTAAGAAATTTGGAAGACAGCTACCTGGCCAACCAACTGAAAGAGATCCATATTTCAGCCCATTCCAAAGAACAGAGATCCAATAGAACGTGAAAATTATCAAACAATATCATTAATATCACATGCCAGTAAAATGTTGCTGAAGATCATTCAAAAGTGGTTGAAGCAGTGCATCAACAGGGAACTGCCAGAAATTCAAGCCGGATTGTGGAACCAGGGATATCATTGCTGATTTCAGATGGATCTTGGCTGAAAGCAAAGAATACCAGAAAGATGCTTACCTGTGTTTTGTTGACTATGCAAAGGCATTTGACTATGTGGGTCATAAAATATTATGGATAACATTGCGAAGAATGGGAAATCCAGAACAGTTAATTGTGCTCATGTGGAACCTATGCATAAAATAAGAGGCAATCGTTCAAACAGAGCAAGGGGGTACTGCTTGGTTTAATATTAAGAAAGATGTGTTTTGGATGAATCTGGAGGGTATTATGCTGATTGAAATAAGTCAGTCACAAAAGGACAAATATTGTATGAGACCACTACTGTAAAAACTTGTAAAAAGCTTTACACACAAAAAGAAACTATCTTTCATGGTTACAAGGGAGGTGACGGTTGGGGGAAACACTAAATAGACAACAGATAAGTGGTAACTTTGGTGAAGAGTAAGACAATACACAATACTGGGGAAGCCAGCACAACTTGTACAAGGCAAGGTCATAGAAACTCCATAGACATATCCAAACTCCATGAGGGACTGAATTGCTGGGCTGAGGGCTGGGGACCATGGTCTCGGGGAACATCTAGCTCAATTGGTATAACAGAGTTTATAAAGAAAATGTTCTACATTCTACTTTGGTGAGTAGCATCTGGGGTCTTAAAAGCATGTGGTCAAAAAGAAATGCAATAAAAAGGCAGAAATTTGGGCAGAAAAATTAGTTTAATTAATGCATTCTAATAATTAATGGGGGTCCTACATTTAATTTTATTTTAATTTTTCAATAAAACAATGTTTACAAGAAAATTAACTCTATTAGTTAACCAAAGACTTGATCATTAGCAACAAAATGGAAATAAAAATTCAAGAATATCGCTGGTCAGTTTTGTTTTTTTTTTCCCAATTGGGTAAAAAAAACAAACAAATAAGCCCATCCAGCTGATTCCAACTCATAGCAACCCTATAGGACAGAGTAGAACTGCCTCATAGGGTTTCCAAGGAGTGGCTGGTAGATTCGAACAGCCATCCTTTTGGTTAGCAGCCAAGTTCTTAACCACTATGCCACCAGGGCTCCAATTGGGTTGTTGTAGTTGGTAGGTACCATCCAGTTGGTTCCAACTCATAGAGACCCTTTGTACAACAGAATGAAACACTATCCAATCCTGCACCATCCTCACAATAGTTGTTATGCTTGAGCCCATTGTTGCAGCCACAGTGTCAATTCTTCTCGCTGAGGGTCTTCCTCTTTTTCACTGATCCTCTACTTTACCAAGCATGATGTCCTTCTTCAGAGATTGGTCCCTCCTGATAATGTCCAAAGTATGAGAGATGAAGTCTCATCATCCTTGCTTCTAAGGAGCATTCTGGCTGTACTTCTGCCAAGACAGATTTGTTCGTTTTTTGGCAGTCCATGGTATATTCAATATTCTTGGCCAATACCACAATTCAAAGGCATCAATTCTTCTGTCTTCCTTATTCATTTTCCAGCTTTCACATGCATATGAGGCGATTGAAAACACCATGGCTTGGGTCAGGTGCGCCGTAGTTGTTAAAGTGACGTCTTTGCTTTTTAACACTTTAAAGATGTCTTTTGCAGCAGATTTGCCCAACGCAATGCATCATTTGATTTCTTGACTGCTGCTTCCATGGGTGTTGATTGCAGATCCAAGTAAAATGAAATCCTTGATAACTTCAATCTTTACTCTGTTTATCATGATGTTGCTTATTGATCCAGTTATGAGGATTTTTGTTTTATGTTGAGGTGTAATCCATACTGAAGGCTGTGGTCTTTGATCTTCATCAGTAAGTGCTTTAAGTCTTCTTCACTTTCAGCAAGGTTGTGTCATCCTCCAGTCTTAATGCCCCATTCTTCTTCATATAGCCCACCTTCTCCGATTATTTGCTCAGCATACAAATTGAATAAGTATGACGAAAGGATACAACCCTGACACTCATCTTTCATGACTTTAAACCATGCAGTATCTCCTTGTTCTGTTCGAACGACTGCCTCTTGATCTATGTACAGATTCCTCATGAGCACAATTAAGTGTTCTGGAATAACTATTCTTCACAATGTAATTTAATCAGGACTCCAAATAAATCACAGATTTGAAAAGATTTTTATTTTAAAAAGGATGGATGAATTACCAAAAATATGGAAAGAATTGGAATGAACATATTGAAAAAAAATTAGCAATTAAGATACACATGTAAGAATGGTTAAAGTGGAGAGACATTAATGATGCAGAGAGTGGAATGCTTGAAAATGATAAAAAATATTACAACATAAATTTTTGCAGGGGTGTGAAATGTGCAAAAATGATTTTTCACTCTTAATAAATGATGTAATGTTGTTGTTAGCTGCTGTTGAGTTGGCTTCTGACGCATGGTGACTGCAGACAAAAATGGAAGGAAATAATGCCTGGTCCTAAGCCTTCCCCACGATCAGTCACAGATTAGACTATTGTGATCTATAGGGCTTTCATTGACTGATTTTTAGAAGTAGATTGCCAGACTTTCTTTCAAAGTGATAAAGACCAGTTAAAATTCAGACTTCCAGGGAGCCAGTAAGGATAAGTCTATTGGTGGAACTATTGAGAACTGTAATAGTAAATGGCAGGATTTTCTGTAATTATTCTCGTACAGGAAGAAACCCATATTTGTACCCATTTCAAAGAAAGGGGTTCGAATAGAATGTGGAAATTATCAAACAGTATCATTGATATCACACACATACTTATTCAATCTGTATGCTGAGCAAATAATCCAATAACCTGGACTATATGAAGAAAGTGGCATCAGGATTGGAGGAAGGTTCATTAACAACCTTCAATATACAGATGACACAACCTTGTTTGCTGAAAGTGAAGAGGACTTGAAGCACTTACTGAAGGAGATCAGAGGTCACAGCCCTCAGTACAGATTACACCTCAACATAAAGAAAACAAAAAGCCTCAAAACTGAACCAATATAAGCAACATCATGATAAATGGAGAAAAGATTGAAGTTGTCAAGGATTTCGTCTTACTTGAATACACAATCAACGCCCATGGAAGCAGCAGTCAAGAAATCAAAAGATGCATTGCATTGGGCAAATCTGCTGCAAAAGACCTCTTTAAAGTGTTAAAAAGCGAAGATGTCACCTTGAAAACTAAGGTGCACC
>NW_004444268.1:701733-713548 GCF_000243295.1 Trichechus manatus latirostris
GTTGGCGAACAATATTGAATATACCATGGACTGCCAGAAGAATGAATAAATCTGTCTTGGAAGTACAGCCAGAATGCTCCTTAGAAGCAAAGATGGCGAGATTTTGTCTCTCATACTTTGGACATGTTATCAGGAGGGACCAATCCCTGGAGAAGGACAAGTAGAGGATCAGAGAAAAAGAGGAAGACCCTCAATGAGATAAATTGACACAGAGGCTGCAACAATGGGCTCAAGCATAACAACGATTGTGAGAACAGTGCAGGACCACGCAGAGTTTTGTTCTGTTGTGCATACGGTCATTATGAGTCGGAACAGACTCAATGGCACCTAACAACATTCTCATACACAGATGATCCTGAAATTCCTAAATAATAACAGTTTTAGTTTCAAGACAAAATTTCAAGGGTGGAAGTACCTTTTTTTTTTGAGTAAACGTTTTTTAAATGAGATAATGGCACTTGTACCTGCAGTATGAAATAGTAGTTTAAATAATCAGTGGTTAATGTGAGTCTTCAATTGGCAGCCAAAGCATTTGTGCTAGAAAGAGCTACCAAGGAAGGCTTATGGAGTTTTATTCTTTGGAAATTTCTACAGGAAAAAAGAGCTTTGTCCTACAAAAATTTGTACATAGTGTATTCTTGGTCAGGTGACAGATAATGCACAATTTATCAGGAACCCTGAAAATAGTCCAATGATTGTATGTAAACTTGTTTAACACATGCCGCCTTGAAACACAGCTTGCTCCCCTAAATAGAATGACCATTTTCTTTGCTTTCACTTCCTTCCTAGTCTTTTTAACAGATATTGACACAAAACAATTAAAGTTGTTTTTTTTTATGTCCATATATAACAGTGTTATGGTTATTTCTATATTTTAATCAATTCAATTAAAACCTAACCTCCCTCCCTCCCAGTATCGTGGCCTTCCTGCAAACAATGTTATGACTATACCAACGCCATTGGCAGTCAAGGAAGTAATGGAATTAATTAGCTACAAAAATTACTTTAGGTGTTAAAACATGCTAGTATTGTTCCAGGCAAATTATTCTGATAGAGAAAAAACAGTTATTGCAGAAACAAGAAATTAAAAGCCATAAAGCTGCATGTAGTAAGCCACTCCTATGCAAAAAATGGATTAGATAAAGATTATTTTGAGAGCTATCTAAATTGTTGTTCTTGGTTTCCTTTTTTGTTTTTACAGACAATTTCTCTCAGTTAGCTACTGGCCCTACCTTGGTGCCCCAGTGCTTAATAACTCTCTGGATGGACCTCATTAGGGCCTGTCTCTGGACTTCACCTCTGCTCTCTCACTACTTATAGGATATTTTTCTCATCCCTTTAAGGCTTTGCTAGGTGATTTGCTGCATGTTGCTGAGAAAACCACATTAAGTTGCCAGTAACACCTCAGTGTCTTCCATCTTTCAGGAGAGAATGGTGACATATTAGGATCATTTCAGGTTCTCTGGTGCAGGACTGAGTTTTATTGTCTTTGCTATCATTGTTATTTTGTTGTTGTAATTTGTAAGTGAGGGGAGGAGGTGATAAACTAAGAAAGTGTATAAAATTTAATACTATATCAAATAGGGAGAAATTTTAAAAGGGTACTTGTAAAACCATCTCAAGAATAGATTTGACACATTAAACACTAACGACCTAAGACCATAGGAGTTGTGGCATGACATCAAGGACACAGTGATGGTTAAGGTTGTGTGTCAACCTGGCTGGGCCATGATTACAGTGGTTTGGCAGTTATGATGTGGTTTGGCAGCAATGTAATGATGTAATCACCTCCATAATGAGATCTGATATAATGTAATCACCTCTGTGATGTGATCTGCTAGAAGCTGCCAATTAGTTGAAAAGGAGTTTCCCTGGGGGTGTGGCTTGCATTCAATATATGTGAACTTTCTGGCAAAACTTGCTGGCTTTTGCTCACTCTGGATCCTGCAATTGGCTTCCAGTTTTTGGGACTTGAGCTAGTAGCTTACCTGATGATCTTGGGATTCATTGGCCTATGCAGCCTGTGAGCCAAAGGTCTACTGTCTTACCTGCCGATCTTGGGTTTGTCAGCCCCTGTAACTACTTGAGTCAGGAGAAGCCTCCACCCAGGGACTTGGAACTTCCCAGTCTCTACAACCATGTGAGCCATTTCCTTGATATAAATCTCTCTCTGTCTATGTATGTATGTATGTATGTATGTATATATATATATACACTTCACTGGTGTTGCTTCTCTAGGGAAACCAGCCTAAGGCAGACATCTTACATGAAGAAAGAAAAAGGTCATTAAAAAGAAAGAAAAGACCAAAATGGATGTCAGAAGAGACTCTGGAACTTGCTCTTGAACATAGAGTAGCTACAGTGAAAGGAAGAAATCATGAAGTAAAAAAGCCGAACAGAAGATTTCAAAGAGTGGATTGAGAAGGCAAGGTAAAGTATTATAATGAAATGTGCAAAAACCTAGAGTTAGAAAACCAAAAGGAAAGAACACACTCGGTATTTTTCAAGCTGAAAGAACTGAAGAAAAAATTCAAGCCTCGAGTTGCAATAGTGAAGGATTTTATGGGCAAAAAAATGAATAATGCAGGAGGCATCAATAGAAGATGGAAGGAATACACAGAATCACTGGGCCAAAAAGAATCAGTCGATGTTCATCCATTTCAGGAGGTGGCATAGGCATTCGATGGTGTAAATCACAGCAAATTATGGATAGCATTGCAAAGAATAGTAATACCAGAACACTTACTTGTGCTCATGTGGCACCTGTACATAGACCAAGAGACAGCCATTCAAACAGAACAAGGGGATACTGCATGGTTTAAAATCAGGAAAGGTTTGTGTCAGAGTTGTATCCTTTCACCATATTATTCAATCTGTATGCTGAGCAAATAATCTGAGAACTTGGACTATATTAAGAAGAGCATAGCATCAGGATTGGAGGAAGACTCATTAATAACCTGTGATATGCAGATGACACAATCTTGTTTGCTGAAAGCGAGGAGGACTTAAAGCACTTACTGTTGAAGATCAAAGACTACAGACTTCATTATGGATTACACCTCAACAAAAAGAAAACAATCCTCACAACTGGATCAATAAGCAACATTATGATGAACAGAGAAAAGACTGAAGTTGTCAAGGGTTTCATTTTACTTGGATCCATAATCAATGTCCCTGGAAGCAGCAGTCAAGAAACCAAACAACAGATTTCTTTCCACAGATCTGCTGCAAAAGACCTCTTTAAAGTGTTAAAAAGCAAAGATATCACCTTGATGACTAAGTTATGCCTAACTTGAGCCATGATATTTTCAATCGCCTCATAACGATGGAAACCTGGACAATGAATAAGGAAGATCAAAGAAGAATTGATGTCTTTGAATGGTGTTGGTGAAGAATATTGAATATACCATGGACTCGCAGAAGAATGAACAAATCTGTCTTGGAAGAAGTGCAACCAGGATGTTTCTTAGAAGCTAGGATAGTGAGACTTCATCTCATCTACTTTGGACATATTATCAGGAGGGATCAGTTCCTGGAGAAAGACATCCTTCTTGGGAAAGTATAGGGTCAGAGAAAGAGAGAAAGACCCTCAACAAAATGGATTGACACAGTGTCTGCAACAACGGTCTCCAACATAGCAATGATTTGTGAGGATGGCGCAGGACTGGGCAGGCCCTCTCCAGCCTGTATGACCTATTTATTTTAGTGTCTGTCCTCAGATGTCTTATGAGTGCAAATCCAGACACAAGCCTATTTCTCTCACATGTGAAAACTGATCGCTTCCTCTAACTTGACCATTTGAAATTTAACAAAACAGGAAAAATAAACTACAAAACTGTTGTTAGGTGCTGATGATTTGTGACTCATAGTGACCCCATGTGACAGAGTAGAACTGCCCCATAGGGTTTTCTAGGCTGTAATCTTTACAGGAACAAATGGCTAGGTCTTTCTCCCATGGAGCCCCTGGGTGTGTTCAAACTGCTAACCTTTCAGATAGTAGCCTAGTGCTTAACCATTGTGCCACCAGGGATCCTTAAATTACATGCCTAAAATAATGTGTCTAAAATTAAATTGTATTAGATGAGGATCAAAGGTTTGAGACCTCTGTTTTCCAAATTTACTAGCTATAATGAATGAAGTTACTTGGAAAACTACCTGTACTTTATTTCCTTTTTTGCCTTAGTAGAGTGTAGATGTGTAGGCAACCTAAAATAATCACCACAAATATTCATTTAGCATTATTAATTGCTTGTCTCAACCTGGTTTACAACAAGCTGTTTGTTAAAGATACACATCCATTATGATACTTACAAAAAGCCAAGATTAGGATGAGGTAAGCAAGGCACCAACAGCTCAGGTTTAAGGAAGCACTCATACTCAGGTGCTGACCCTGAACTCATAGGAACCTGAGAGTCGGTGTCTCCTTAGTTTTGAACTCTTAGTGCCTCACTCTTGAGAAGAAACTTACAGTAATCTTACTTATAGCAGCCATTGCATACCCATTGTCTAGTCATATGAATGTATTATAATTAGCTTAGCCACATTTATAATAGGAATAAAGTTCTCATTTAGTGCACCGAAAATAAGTTCAACTTCTAAGAAGAGTAGAGACATGGTGACCTTATCAATGTTTCCAAGCACAAATGTATGAAATATGTCTCGGGGTGTTATTTTCGTAAAAGACTTTGTAAGACTCAAGGACACAGGTCCTCTTTCGTCACCTTCACTGCTTCCATTATAGTGCAAACCACCATTGTCTCTGCTATATTTTATTGTTAGTTGCTGCAGAGTTGGCTCCAACAAATGGCAACCATATATATAACAGAACCAAATGTTGCCCAGTCCTGGGCCATCTTCACGATAATTTGTATGGTGGAGTCCATTGTTGCTGATATTGCATCAATCCATCTCATTGAGGCTATCCCTAGTTTTTGCTGACCTTCTACTTTACTAAACATGATGTCCTTTACTCACCATTCTTGATTCTAAGGAATATTATGGCTCTTCTAAGACTAATTTGTTTATTCTTCTGGCAATCCGTGGTGTATTCAATATTCTTCACAACACCACAGTTTAAACACATCAATTCTTCTTCTGTCTTCCTTTTTCACTATCCAGCCTTCATACGTATATGAGGTGCTTGAAAAGACCATGATTTGGGTTAGGGGTAACGTAATCATCAAAGTGACATCTTTGCTTTTTAAAACTTTAAAGATGTCTTTTGTAATATCTCCAATGCAACATGTCATTTGGTTTTTGGACTGCTGTTTCTATGAATGTTGATTGTTGGTCTAAGTAGGATGGAATCATTGACAATTTCATTTTTTTCCTCCATTTATCATGATGTTGTTTATCTGTATCCATTATTAGTAGAGGAGAAGACCATTCTTGTCCATGCTGCATGGGACATAATGTATCTCACTGTGGATTGATGTGTTCCTTGTGATTTGGTAATTTTATGGTAAACAGGATGTCAGCTTTCCGCTGGACAGTACTGACTCTAAGGGCACAGGTAGAAGACCATTGTCAATTAGAGGACCAAGTTAGGAGAAAAAAGAATTGATCTCACTAGGACAGTTTTTTCTTAGTAATTACCAAAAACAATTAAGGCAGACATTGTTAGGTGACTAAAGATTCTGCAGAAAGGGCAGTATCTTGGAAAAAATCTGAGTATTAATATTGTTTGTGCCCACCTGCTAGTAAAGTCTGAGTTCATATGACTTGCACATTAAAAAATTGTCCTGTACAAATTTATCTCATTGTTTACCTTTTCATATTAAGTGCTAAGTGGTTAGAATATTGTAGCTGCTTAATACATGTTTTGCATATTTATTTGTTAAGAAGTTTCATCATTTAGAAAATACATTGGAAAAAGCAAATATAATTAAAAATTTTTACCTGTTCTATTCATTTGCAAGAAAACTGATAAGGAAAAAATATTTCTATCTTTTAAAACCAAGATTTATGAGGTACTTACTTTCTTCTATTCTATCAAAAATTTGATGATTAAGTAAAACTACAGATAATAAAATAATTGACTGCATCTAAAATTATCCAGAAAAATTCAGGTGATCACTAGCAATTAATATTTAAGCACCCATGGACATTATGTGTTGGATACTATTTGCTATCATTTGAAAAATATTTTACTAATTTGTTGCTTCACCATTAAAATTCACCACTTTTTCTTCTGGTTAAGGGTTTGTTTTTTTTTAATTTCTTACTTTGAGATTAAATATAATTTGTTTATTTCCAGTCATAAATTATTTTTTCTTAACACAAGACCCATTTTCAAAGTTTGTGTAATAGTTGATATGTACAGAAGAGTGCATATAAAATAAATGTAAGTTATAAAGCATAATAATAAGAAACAATGATTAAACTACTTACATTGAAAACTAGAAATTAACAGATAATAATTCCTGCTTTCTCACCATTTCCCTTTCTTTTCCGTGGAAGTTACTACTACCCTGAATTTTTTATTATTCCATTTAAAAATAGTGTTATTTTATAACAGTAATCTTCAAATACTGTATTATGTAGATTTGATTATTTTTTAGCTGTATAGAAGAATACTATTTTTTTTCCTGTGTGTTCGATTTTTCAAGTTTCTAAATTTTTAGGTTTTCATTTTTTTCTAAGTTTATGAGGTTTATCTATGTTGCTAAATATAACCATAGTTCATTAAATTTTACTTCTTTGTGAATAAAACAAAGGGTTTTTTTTTTCCATTCTCTTGTCATCATATCTATAGGTTGTTTCCAGTCTTTTTATTAAAAAAAAAATCACTAAGAACACTTCATGTCTGCTTCTTGATTTACTTTTAAATGAAGACTTTCTAAAATAAATACCCAAAAGTGGTTGTAAGGGTTGCATAAATTCTACTTTGACAAATAGTTCCAAATTGTTTTTTAAAGAGATTGGATAGATTTATGCTCCCTCCAGCAGTATCTAAGAGTTCCAATTAATCAGTGCCCTCACCAACACTTAGAATTACCAAGTTTCTTAATTTTGCCAATCTATTAGGTATAAAATTGCATCTCACTATGGTCTTAATTTTCAGTTGTATGATTATGTATAAGGTAGAACATCTTAACATAGGTTAATTGGTTATCCCTAATAAGTAAAATGAAAATTACTGACTTTTTCCAGTATCCTTCTAAAAATTCATTTTGTCTTTCCTAGCTGATTAGGAGTTATATATTCTGAATATTAACTCATTCTTACCTATATGTGTTTAATTATCTTCTCACAGTGTTTATACATCTTCATTTTATTTATTTAGAATGCCTTGTCATACATGAAAGGCTTAATTTTAGTGTAACAAAATTTCTCAGTATTTCTATTTGTGTTACAACTATTTGTGTCTTTTTAAATAAAATACATCCTAAACCAAATTCGGGAAGCTAATCTATTATATATTTTTCATATTTTATCAGTTTAAATTTTAGCACTAAATCTATTGGGAATATTTTTATGTTTGATATGAGATAAAGATTCGATTATATTATTGTTCCCCAACGAGAAACAATCTGCAAATAATAATTTTATGATTTCATCTCTCTTGTGTACATTTTTAAAGTTATTAACTAGAATGATTTTTTTGTAGATCTCCTTGATGAGGGAAAAAATACCCTTTTTTCCTAACCTTCTAAGATATTTTTAACTGGATGTTGAATAGAATCAAATTTTTTCTGCATCCATTGAGTTGATAATACCAGTTCTTTTTCCTTTAATATGTTAATATGGTTAATTTGTTTAATTGACATTCTACTGTTAAAATAACCTCAAATTACTGAGATAAACCTAAATCAATTGTGATTCATTACCCCTTTAAAAAAAAAAAGTTAATAGCTGAATTTCCCAGTATCTTGCTTAGAAATTTTGCATTGATGTTTATAAGTTATACTTCCTTGTAATTTCCCTTCCTTTTACTCTTTTTGTCACTTTTGACATCAAGGTTATGCTAGCCTCTTAATATTTGTAAGAAAAAAATTCTCTCTGTTTTTAAAACTCTGGAATTGTGTAAGACTGTAATTATTTATTCTTTGAATTTTTGATAGAATTTATCAGTAATTTCATTTGGGCCTTTCATTTTCTTCTCCAGAAGACATTATTTTTTTTAAAAAATCAATATTTTAATGATTATAGGCTAAAATATAATTTATCTTACTTAGTAAGTCACTTCTAATATATTTTCCTAGGAATTTGTTCATTTTATCTAAATTTTTTAGTTTTTCAATCTAAATTTGTATACAGTGTCCTTTTACTATCAGTATTTTATTGACAATATCTATATTAATTCTTTTTCCATTCCTGAAATTAGTTATTTGAGACTTCTCTCTTATTTTTTTCTTAACCATTCTTGCAAGAGATTTGTAAATTTTACTACTCTTCCCAAGTTTATTTTGCTTCACTAATTCTCTCTATTGTACGTTTACTTTCTATTTCATTAACTTATCTACTTCTTTTCACTATTTTTTCCTGCTGCCTTTTAAACTTATTTACTGTTCTTTTCTGACTCCTAAAATGGATGCCTACCTCGTTAATTTTGAGCAACTCTTTCTTTCTAGTATAAGTCTTAAGAAGTATGACCAGCGGACTTCTGGGCAACATGGCTCTATAGGCAGAAGCACCAAGTCATCCCTCCACAGCAAAGACCCAAAAACCTAAGTCAAACAGAGAAAACGGCAATCCTGAAACCCTAAGAATCAAATAAAGAGATAAAGAACTCAGCCAAGCATCAAATGGAATGAGAAACTGACAGAGAAGAGAGAGCAAGGAGAGATACATGCAGAGGTCCCTTATCAGCTAACGCAGCACGGATCCAACATCTTGGGCTCCTATCAGAGATCACCGAACAGGGGGTATGAGAAAGCAGCTTCACAGAGCTTCCAGCAGGAGACAGAACAACTGGTAACCAGCGATATACGCTTTCCCACCCCTCACCATTCTTCACCCCCATTCAGCCTCCTCTGCTTCCTGTGGCCACAGTTTCTTGGCCAGGAAGCACCAGGTTCACCCTGGTGTCACTTGGATTCCACCCACCCACACTGGCCGGCTCCCTAAGTGCCATTTGTTGGCTGCACGTGTTGCTTTTTTCTGCTTCTTTGGATTTCTTCCTTACCTCTCACCACCTCCCCCTCCTTTCTCTCAAATACTTTTCTCTCAAATACCACGTGACATCTTTGCTTCTTCCTGAGGGGTTATGAAACGCCACTCAAATGTAAAAGTGCTTCCTGGCCCATGCTTCCACATTGGTGGGACCCTAGGGCATTTTTGTTTGTTTGTTTTGAATTGTTTGTTTGTTTGTTTTCTTTTTCTTTCCTCAAATTGGGAGCCTGCTGTAGCTGGGCAGTACTGCATGGCTTGGGACCTACCCCCTCAGTTGCACAGACACACAGAGGGATCCCTGAGGGTTTTTCCTTTTTATTGTTCTTTTTTCTATTTTTTTTGGGGGGGGAGGGTTTCTTGTTCTTTCTCTTTATTGGTTCGTTTTACTTTGTTTTACCTTTTTCTCTTTCTTCATTACTCAGTTTCTCATCTCTGTATACATTCCTTCTCTTCCTGCCCCCTGAATACCTGGTACTGAGTGACATCTTTATCACCTCTAGCCAGGCTGTACTTCAAAGCCTGGGAGCAACTTCCCCAGACCTCGCAGCTGCACCAGTGGGATCCTTGGAAGCTTTTATTTTCTTTTTTCTTTCTAATTTTTATTTATTCATTTTTTTCTTTTCTTTTTTTTCTTCTTCTTCTCCTTTTGTTTTTCTGCATTTCATAGTCTCCCATCTCTCCACTCCAATGGCAAGCTCCCCTAGCACTTTTTTGTTTGTTTGTATGTTTTTGGCTCCCATTCCTCTCACCATCCTCTTCCCTCCTGTACCAATCTTAGCTCCACACATCACAATCTCTCCCCTCCATCCTGCCTTCCTGCACCATGAGCTGAAAATCAAACCACCAAGCTGCCTAGGCATAGCCTGCCAGAACCTGCCCTGCACTGATTACCAGCCCTCCCTGGAGGCCATGGTAAGTGCCACAAACAACACATCCTAGCAACTCTTCTTCAGCTAGACCCTGCCCTGCTGTACCATATCTGAGTGACTGACCCTGCCAACTGAAGAAGGAGGTGAAAAGTATCAAGCCCACAGATGAACGAACAATAAGGAACACACAGCCCACCATCGAAGACATAGCCAAACAAAACAAAAAAGCAGGATGAAACAAACAAATTGGCAAACAAAAAACAAGGAAAATAACTACTGAATGACCGGAAGATAGCAGACAATATCAAAACATTTACAAAAATAGGACAAGACAGTTCCAGGAGGCATCCAAGATAAAAAACCAGATCACTTTCCAGTAAAAGAAAAGGCACTAGAATTATCTGATAGGGAATTCAAATCTCTAATATGCAGAGCTATTCAACGTTTGAAGCAAAAAGCAGACAAAAATGAGGAAAAAACAGACAAATTCATGGAAAAGACAGAAAAATTTATGGAAAATTAAGACCAAAACATGGAAGAATTCAGGAAAATACTGCAGGGGGAAAAAATGTCAAATAAATTCACAACTAGAAATCATACAAAAACAACAATTAGAAATCCAAAAGATAAACAACAAGATTTCAGAAACAGTGTCATAGAAGTGCTAGGAGCAGATTTGAAATGGTGGAAGATAGGAGCAGCAAAATTGAAGATAAAAACTTGGATAAAACTCTGTTTGAGGAAAAATCAGAAAAAAAGAACAAAGAAAAATGAAGAGACCCTGAGAATTATTTAGGGGTACAATCAAAAGCAAAAATTTATGAGTGATCAGAGTTCCAGGGGGAGGAAACAGAAAAAAACAGAGAGGAGCATTGAAGAACTGTTTACAGAAAACTTCCCCAATATCATGAAAGACAAAAAGCTGGTCATCCAAGAAGCTCAATGAACCTCATATAGGATAGACACCAAGAGAAAATCACCAAGACATATCATAATCACACTCACCAAAACCACAGACAAAGAAAGAATTCTGAGAACAGCTCAAGAAAAAAAAAAAGCCACATACAGAGAGAAACAATAAGACTATGCTCGGATTATTGGGCAGAAATCATACAGACAAGAAGGTAATGGGATGACATATATAAAATCTTGAAAGAAACAGATTGCCAGCCAAGAAAAATATATCCTGCAAAACTCTCATTCAAATATGATGGTGAAATTAGGACATTTCCAGATAAACAGAAATTAGGGGAATATGTAAAAACCAAACCAAATTAAAAAGAATTATTACAGAGTCCTTCGATCTGAGAACAAACAACATCAGCTCATTGGCTGAAACTAGGAAGCAGGATCATATCAGCAAGTTACCAATTTAGGAAATAAACTCTCGAGGACTATCTAGAACCAAAAGAAATACAACAGGGAATCAGAGCAGTTAATCTGTAAATGACAACAACATCAGAACAATAAAATAGGGAATAAACAGTGTAGGTATACAGCCTTCTAATGGAGAGGAAGGCAAGGCGATACCAAGTAATAATAGACTGCTTTAAACTTAGAAAGACATGGCTAAATTTCACAGTAACCACAAAGAAAGTTAACAAAACTACACCTCAAAATAAAGATGAAAAATGTAAAGTCTCAATAAAAAATAAAAAAAAAAGAACCTACAAAAAAAAAGAAATTTAAAAAAATACACAAACAAAAGGAATTCAGCACAGGAGAGTAAGAGGAACAAAGAAAACGTCAGCACTACAAAAAAAAAGCACTACAAAATGACAGCAATAAACTCACCTATCAATAATTACACTGAATGTAAATGGCCTAAACGC
>NW_004444268.1:714776-716168 GCF_000243295.1 Trichechus manatus latirostris
GATGTTGAAAATCTGAACAGACCCATAACAAGAAAAGAGATTGAAAAGGTAATAAAAAAACACCCAACCAAAAAAGCCCTGGCCCAGATGGTTTCCTTAGAGAACTCTACCAAACATTCAGAGAAGAGCTTGTACCAATACTACTCAAACTATTTCAGAACATAGAAAAGGAAGCGACACTTCTAAATTCATTCCATGAAGCCACCATTATCCTGATACCAAAACCAGGCAAAGATGCCACAGAAAAAGAAAATTACAGACCAATATCTCTCATGAATATAGATGCAAAAATTCTCAACAAAATTCTAAGCAATAGAATTCAGCATCATACTAAAAAAATAATACACCACCACCAAGTAAGATTCATACCAGGTATGCAAGGATGGTTCAACATTAGAAAATCAATCAACGTAATCCACCACATAAATAAAAGAAAAGAATTGCAAGATCATCCCAATTGATGCAGAAAAGGCATTTGACAAAGTCCAACACCCATTCCTGATAAAAACTCTTAATAAAATAGGTATAGAGGGGAAATTTCTCAACATAATAAAGGCATCTATGTAAAACCAACAGTCAACATCATTCTTAATGGAGAAAAGCTGAAAACATTCCCCTTGAGAACAGGAACAAGACAAGGATGTCCTTTATCAGCACTCCTATTTAACATTGTGCTGGAAGTTCTAGCTAGAGCAATAAGGCAAGAAAAAGAAATAAAAGGCATCCAAATTGGTAATGAAGAAGTTAAACTGTCACTGTTTGCAGATGATATGATACTATACACAGAAAACCTTAAAAGACTCCACGAGAAATCTACTGGAACTAATAGACAGATTCAGCAGAGTAGCAGGATACACGATAAACATACAAAAATCAGTTGGATTCCTATACAGCAATAAAGAGAAAGATGAAAAGGAAATCAGGAAAACAATAAAATTAACAATAGCCCCTAAAAAAATAAAATACTTAGGAATAAATCTAAGCAGGAATGTAAAAGACCTATACAAGGAAAACTACAAAACACTACTGCAAGAAACCCAAAGCGATCTACATAAACGGAAAAACATACCATGCTCATGGATAGGTAGACTCAACATAGTGAAAATCACAATTCTACCCAAAGCAATTTACAAATACAATGCAATCACGATCCAAATACCAACAACATTCTTTAATGAGATGGAAAAACTAATCATTAACTTTATATGGAAAGCGAAGAAGCCTCGAATATGTAAAGCACTATTGAAGAAGAAGAATAAAGTAGGAGGACTCACCCTACCTGACCTCAGAACCTGCTATACAGCTACGGTAGTCAAAATAGCCTGTTACTGGTACAACGACAGATACATTGACCAATGGAACAGAATTGAGAACCCAGATGTAAATCCATCC
>NW_004444268.1:717041-722226 GCF_000243295.1 Trichechus manatus latirostris
GAGTACTATGCAATGAGAAAGAACAGTGATGAATCTGTGAAGCATCTCATAACATGGATGAAACTGGAGGACATTATGCTGAGTGAAATAAGTCATTCACAAGAGCACAAATATTGTATGAGACCTCTACTGTAAAAACTCATGAAAATTTTACACACAGAAAGTAGCAATCTTTGTTGTTCATGAGGGATGGGCTGGGCTGGGGGGAATACTAAATAGACAATAGATAAGTGATAACTTTGCTGAAGG
Source organism: Trichechus manatus latirostris (assembly GCF_000243295.1). NCBI lineage: Eukaryota > Metazoa > Chordata > Mammalia > Sirenia > Trichechidae > Trichechus > Trichechus manatus. Next base: position 717,291 of record NW_004444268.1, read on the forward strand.
GTAAGGCAGTTCCCAATACTGGGGAAGCCAGCATTACTTGTACAAGGAAGGATCATGGAAGCTCCTTAGACACATCCAAACTTCCTGAGGGTCCAAGTTGCTGAGCGGAGGGCTGTTGGGACGGTGGTCTCGGGAACTTCTAGCTCAATTGGCATAACACAGTTTATAAAGATAATGTTCTACATTCTACCTTGGTGAATAGCGTCTGGGGTCTTAAAAGCCTGTGAGGAGCCATCTAAGTTACTCCACTGGTCTCTTCCCTTCGGCAGCAAGGGACAATGAAGAGAACAGGATACAAGGAAAAGATTAGTCCAAAGGACTAATGGACCACAGCTACCAAGGCCTCCGCCAGACTGATTCCAGTACAGCTAGATGGTGCCTGGCTACTACCACTGACTGCTCTGACCGGGATCACAACAGAGGGTCCCAGACAGAGCTGGAGAAGAATGTAGAACAAAATTCTAACACACACCAGAAAAAGACTAGATTTACTGGCCTGACGGAGACTGGAGAAACCCTGAGAGTATGGCCCCCAGATACCCTTTTAGCTCAGTAATGAAGTCACTCCTGAGGTTCACCATTCAGCCAGGGATTGGACAGCCCCGTAAAACAAAACGGGATTAATGAGGCACAGCAGTCCAGGGACAAGGACTAGAAAGCAGGAGGGGACAGGAAAGGTGTTGACAGGGAACCCAAGATTGAGAATGGACAATGTTGACATGTGTTGGTGTTGTTACCCATTGTCATAGGGCAATATGTGTTTAATGAGAAACTATTTTGTTCTGTAAACCTTCATCTAAAGTACAAGAATAAAAAAAAAGAAGGTATTATCTATGTGGGATCAAATTGGGAACAGCAACTCAAAAGTTTTAATGAGAAGCCTAGCTGACAGTGAGATGAAGACAAAGGTGATGGAATAATTTGGAAGAGGAGAGTAAGAATAGCAGTACAACTGGAAGAACATAATCAATGTCACTGAATTGTACATGTAGGAATTCTTCAAGTGGTGTCTCTTTGGCTATGTGTATTTTCATCAAAAAAAAAAAAAAAAGGGAAGGTTCTCCAAGGTCAAGAAGGGAGAGTGTGGACTTGTCGTGGGGTTGTTAACCAATGTCATAAAGCAATACGTGTACTGACTGTTTAATGAGAAACTATTTGTTCTCATTTTACCTAAAGTACAAAAAAAAAAAAAAAAAGAAAAAAGAAGTATGACTATCCTTCCAGGTAATGCTTGCAATATAGTCCCCAGTTTATATATATATATATATATATATATATATAAAATTTTCATTAAATTTAAAATGTCTTAATATTTCCTTATTTTCTGAATTGAACTGATTTAAAGATATATAAATTAATTTCCAATCACCCTTTATTTTTCTCTTTATATCTTTATTATTGATTCCTATCATACTTTCATTATGGTCAGAAAACTTATTCTGTATGATTCCAATTATTTGAAATTTGTTGAGATTTGATTAATTAATGAATACATGTTTTGTTTTTTATAAACTTTTTTGACTGCTTGAAGGGAATATGTATGTGCATGCATTATGTAGTCACTTATCAAACAACTTCAGAATTTTTAAATTTTCCTCTTGAATGGAACCATTTAATATCAGGATCTGACCTATCTTATCCATATCAGTGCTTTTCTGTCTAAATGTATGCATTATCTATTTTTAAAACATTAGCTTTTTTTGTCAAAAATTTCCCTCTTTTAGCACTATGCTGAGTGAAATAAGTCAATCACAAGAGGACAAATATTGTATGAGACCACTAATATAAAAACTGATGAAAAGTTTTATACCAAAAAAGAAACTATCTTTGACGGTTGTGAGGGAGGAGAGGAGTGCGGATGGAAAAACACTATATAGACAATAGATTAATGGTAAGTTTGCTGAAAGGTAGGACAGTACACAATACTGGGGAAGCCAACGCAACTTGTCCAAAACAAGGTCATGGAAGCTCCACAGACACATCTAAACTTCTCGAGGGACTGAATTGCTGGGCAGAAGGCTGTGGGGACCATGGACTCAGGGAACACGTTGCTCAATTGGCATAACATAGTTTATAAAGGAAATGTTCTACATTCTACTTTGGTGAGTAGTGTCTGGGGTCTTAAAAGAATGTGAGGAGCCATCTAAGATACTCCACTGGTCTCACCCCTTCGGGAACAAGGGACAATGAAGAAAACCAAAAACACAAGGGAAAGATTAGTCCAAACGACTAACGGACCACAACTACCACAGCCTCCACCAGACTGAGTCTAGCGCAACTAGATGATGCCCGGCTACCACCAATGACCGCCCTGACAGGGAACACAACAGAGAGACCTTGATGGAGAAGGAGAAAAGTGGGGTGCAGAACTCATATTCTAGTAAAAAGACCAGACTTAATTGTGTGATTGAGACTACAGGGACCCCAGAAGACATGGCCCCCAGGACTATCTGTTAGCCCAAAACTAAAACCATTCCCGAGACAACTCTTCAGTCAAAAATTAGACTGGACTATGGGACATAAAATGATACTCATTCAGAGTGTGCTTCTTAGCTCAAGGAGATACATGAAACTAAATGGGCAGCTTCTGTCCAGAGGTGAGATGAGAAAGTAGAGAGGGTCAGGAGCTGGTTGAATGGACATGGGAAATCTGAGGTGGAAAGGAGGAATGTGGTGTTACAGTACAGGGAGAGCAACTAGGGACACATAACAATGTATGTATAAATTTTTGTATGAGAGACTAACTTGAATTATAAACTTTCACTTAAAGATCAACAATAAAAAACAAAAACCAAACCCATTGCTTTAAAGTCAATTCCTACTCCTAGCAACTCTATAGGACAGAGTGGAACTGCCCCTATAGGGTTTCCAAGGCTGTGAGTCTTTACGGAAGCAGACTGCCACATCTTTCTCCTAGGGGCAGCTGGTGGTTTTAACCCACCGACCTTTCTGTTGGCAGCCAGGCACTTGGCCACTGCATCACCAAGGCTCCTTAATGTTTAAAACAAATACTGCAAAATAAAAATAATGTGAAAAAGGTGAATAAAAAATTCATAAAGAACCAAAAAACAAAAATAAAAAATAATTTCCCTCAATTATTCTGGTGAAGTTAGGTTTTAAATGTGTCTTCTGACAACATAGCTTAATTTTGTTTTCCTGTGAATTTGACAATCTCTGTATTATAACAGGAACTTTTATTGTATTTAAATGTATCATGTTTTCTGTGATACTATTCTCCTTCCCTATAATTTTAATTTAATTTCATATCATTGTTTCTAGCAGATACTTGAATTACACAGTTTATGTACACCTTATTGCTTACAAGAGAAAATTTCTATGCATTATTCATTTAACAAATCTTAATATTAATCTATATATTCACTCACACATCTCATAATAAAAGCTATGTGGAATACTTCAAATATAATAACTACTCATCCCAATATTGTATATTATTACACTTACTCCTCTCTTATCAACATGTTTAGGATCCAAAGATCAGGTTGTTATAAGAAAATCAGCATTATCTGAAAATGGAGGATGACCACATCAGATCACAAAATGGAGGACAACTACATCATTACATCACTGTTCAATTACATCATTACATAACTGCCAAACCACTGAAAATCATTACCCAGCCAAGCTGACACATAACCTTAACCATCACAGCCAACATTACTCTCACCTTGCACCTTGGCATTCATTACTACAAGACGTACATCATTAATGTGCAAAATAGCCAGATAGTAGATTTTTTACTGTTGTCCTAAATGTGAAATGCTGGACAACAATGATAGTTAGTAAGTGAAAAGTAGGTTTATTGTCCTATATTTAACTTTTCTATGTCTGTTACCAACAGAATTATATATGAGTAACATTTTTTCTTATGGTCAATATTTATTTGGAATTACCCACATGTTTATTAATTTATTTGCTCTTTCTTGCTCTTCATATATCATTAAAGTTAAATTTTTTTTCTTAAAGTTTATTCATTAAGTTTCTCTTTGTCTGAAAACTTCAATTTACCTTTATTTTTATTGATACTTTAGCTACATATAAAATTCTAGTTTGACAAATTCTTTCTTTCAGAAATATGAAAATAATTTTTTGCACTGTTACCTTAATTCCACAGTTGCTATTTGAAATCAAGCTATCAGTGCAACTGTCTTTTCTTTGTAAGGTGATCTGCCTTTTCCTTCTAAGATCTTTCTTTGTTTTAAGAGTTCAATAGATTTACTGAGATGTTTGGTTGAGTGAGTTTCTGTTAATCGTGCTACCTAGGATTCATTGTGCTTCCTCAATATGAAAGTTTATATATCTCTTTGGTTCTTGGAAACTCTTGCCAGAATACTTTCAAAATCACTAATTTTCTCTATTTTCAATCTCTAACTAGATGCAAAAAAAAGGACTTGGAGTACTTGCTAATGAAGATCAAATACTCCATTCTTCAGTATGACTTATACCTCAACATAAAGAAAACAAAAATCCTCACAAGTGGACCAAAAAGCAACATTATGATAAATGAAGAAAATATTGAAGTTGTCAAGGGTTTCATTTTACTCACATACATAGTAACAGACCTAAACTACCTGGTGACAGGACATCAGAGCTTCAAAGTTTCTAATAATCAAAACTAGCTCATACGAGCAGCCTATTTGGGCATATCAAAACAAAACAAGAAGCTACGACACAATAAGCAAACATAAAATAAATAAATAAAATAACTTATTGATGGCTCGGAGACAACAGTCAATAACAAGTCACATAAGGAGGCAATCCATGATGGCCTCAGCAACCTCCCAAAAAAAAGAATCTAGAAATTTTCCAGAGGAGGAAAATTTCTTGTAATTACAGGAAGCAGAATATAAAAGATTAATATACAGAACTCTTCAAGAGATTAGGAAGGAAATTAAGCAAAACACAAAACACGCAA
>NW_004444268.1:722884-724070 GCF_000243295.1 Trichechus manatus latirostris
TATGACTGGGAAATTAGGGCATTTCCAGATAAACAGAAGTTTAGGGAATTTGCAAAAACCAAACCAAAATTACAAGAAATACTAAAGGGAGTCCTCTGGTTAGAAAATCAGTAACATCAGATAACAACCCAAGACTAGAACACAGGATAGAGGAACCAGATATGAACCCAAATAGGGAAGTCAAAAAAGTAAATCAAAGCTAAAACACTGAAAATAGAGAAACAGATGTCAACATGTAAAAGATGACAGCATTAAAACAAAAAAGAGAGACTTAAAAAATATAGACATAGATTTTTCAGATAGAGAGGAAGTCAAGGCGATATAAAGAAATAAAAGACTGGTATAAACTCAGAAAAATAAGGGTAAATATTAAGGTAACCACAAAGGAAACTAACAATCCTACAAGTCAAAATAAAAAACTAGAAAAATACAAAAACTCAGCAAACACAAAATCAACAACAATGAAAAAGTTGAAAAGAAAATACTCAAAGAAAAACGTCTCAGCACAGAAAATTAAGGGGAACAAAGAAACTGTGAACCACACACAAAAAAAGACATCAAAATGACAGCACTAAACTCATACCTATGTATAATTATGCTGAATGTAAATGGACTAAATACACCCATAAAGAGACAGAGAGTGGCAGATTGGATTAAAAATACACGATCCATCTGTACGCTGCCTACAAAAGACACACCTTAGACTTAAAGACACAAAAAAACTAAAACTCAAGGGATGGAAAAAAATATATCAAGCAAACAACACTCAAAAAAGAGCAAGACTGGCAGTATTAGTCTCTGACAAAATAGGCTTTAAAGTAAAATCCACCGCAAAGGATAGGGAAGGATACTATATAATGATTAAATGGTCAATACATCAGGAGGACATAACTATAATAAATATTTATGCACCCAATGACAGGGCTCCAAAATACATAAAACAAACACTAACAGCACTGAAAGAGAGATAGACAGCTCCACAATAGTAGTAGGAGACCAACACACCACTCTCAGTGAAGGACAGAACATCCAGAAAGAAGCTCAACAAAGACATGGAAAAGCTAAATGCTACAATCAATCAACTTGATCTCATAGACTTATACCAAACACTCCACTTAACAGCAGCCAAGTATACTTTCTTTTCCAACACACATGGAACATTCTCCAGAATAGACCACATATTAGG
>NW_004444268.1:725024-736573 GCF_000243295.1 Trichechus manatus latirostris
GTTCAGCAACATATCAAAAAATAATTCACCATGATCAAGTGGGATTTATACCAGGTATGCAGGGATGGTTCAACATTAGAAAAACAATCAATGTAATCCGTCACATAAATAAAACAAAAGACAAGAACCACATGGTCTTATCAATCAATGCAGAAAAGGTATTTGACAAAGTCCAACACCTATTCACGATAAAAACTCTTAATGAAATAGAAGGGAAATTCCTCAATATAATCAAGTGCATTTATACAAAGCCAACAGCCAACATCATCCTAAATGGAGAGACTTTGAAAGCATTCCCCTTGAGAACAGGAACCAGACAAGGATGCCCTTTATCACCACTCTTATGCAACATTATGCTGGAGGTCCTAGCCAGAGCAATTAGGCTAGAAAAAGAACTAAAGAGCCTCCAAATTTGTACGGAAGAAGTCAAAGTATCTCTATTTGCAGAAGATATGATCTTATACACAGAAAACCCCAAAGAATCCACATGAAAACTACTGAAAGTAATAGAAGGTTTCAGCAAAGTTTCAGGCTACAAGATAAACATACAAAAATCAGTTGGATTCCTTTACACCAACAAAGAGAACCTCGAAGAGGAAATCACCAAATCAATACCATTTACAATAGCCCTCAAGAAGATAAAATACTTAGGAATAAATCTAACCAGAGACATAAAAGATCTATACAGTGTAAACTACAAGACACTACTGCAAGAAACCAATACGATAAAAAACAACAACGAAGCATGAAACATCTTATAACATAGATGAAGCTGGGAGGTCATTATGCTGAGTGAATTTAGTCAGTCACAGAAGGACAACTATTGTATAAGATGACTATTATAAGAACTCAAGAAAAGGTTTAAACACAGAAGACAACATTATTTGATGGTTAAGAGGGTGGGGAAGGAGGGTGAGGGTTATTTACTAACTACATAGTAGACAAGAATTATCTTAGGTGAAGGGAAGGACAGCACACACTCCAGGGGAAGTCAGCACAATGGGACTAAAACAAAGCTAAGAAGTTTCCTGATACAATCAAACACTTTGAGGGACAGAGTAGCAGGGTTAGGGGTCTGGGGACCATGCTTTCAGGGGACATCTAAGTCAGTTGGCATAACAAAGCTTTTTAAGAAAATGTTCTGCATCCTACTTTGGTGAGTGGTGACTGGGATCTTAAAAGCTTGCAAGAAGCCACCTAAGCTGCATTAATTGGTCCCAACCACCTGGTGTAAATGAGAACGAAGAACACCAAAGACTCAAGGAAAGTATTAGCCCAAGAGACAGAAAGGGCCACATAAACCAGAGACTTAATCAGCCTGAGACCAGAAGAACTAGATGGTGCCTGGCTACCACCAATGACTGCTGTGACAGAGAACACAACAGAGAGTCCTTTATGGAGCAGGAGAAAGGTGGGGTGCAGAACTCAAATTCTAGCAAGAAGACCAGACTTAATGGTCTGACTGAGACTGCAGGAACCTCGGAAAGCACGGCCAGTGGATTCTCTATCAGCCCAGAACTAAAACAATTTCCAAGGCCTACTCTTCAGACAGGGATTGGACTGGACTGTGGGACATAAAGTTATACTCACGAAGAGTGTGCCTCTTAGCTCAAGTAGGTACAAGAGACTAAATGGGCAGCTTCTGTCCAGAGGTGAGATGGGAAGGCAGAGAGGGTTAGGAGCTGATTGAATGGACATGGGGAATCAGGGCTGTCACAGTATGGAGAGAACAGTTAGAGTCACATAGTTGCATGTATAAATTTTTGTATGGAAAAAATAAAAAAAAAGTTATGGTGATCCCATATTAGGAATTCAATTTCCTTCTATATTTATGGTCTGCCATCCTTAAAATTAAAACACCAACCATTAATTCTACCTAATTTCAAACAGTTTATTCATCTAAATGTTCCCTGTTCCTGGCAGAAAGAAGGGAAAGGCAAGGGGAAAATTTATTCCTAACAGTTGACTCTTCCTTGTAAAGATTTAACAGGAGACTCACCAATAATTTCTAGTTAAATGTTACTGGACAAAAGTTAACTTTACATCATTATATCTCTCTGAGAGGATGACTTGAAATTTGGTCTTTAGTTGGATTCAATGTCACCCAAATAAATCAGTGTTCAATAAATTTAGAATAATGGGAGAAGTATATTGGGTAGACAAAAAGCATTCTCTGCCACACAGAGCCAAACTTTGTCTCCTGTTCACTGCAGCCCCTAATTCTAAAACTACAAATCAAGGGGGGCTCCCAAAACAAACAAATCACAACACACCCCAAGGACCATCATAGCTTCAGATTCATCTTAAACTGGGGATAAAAATCCTGTCATGTTTTGAGACATTATTTTCTTGTAAGTTTAGCTATTTACTTAAAAGATTGTAATGTTTTATCAAATGGTTTGTTGCAGGACATTATATCAGGATGCAAGCATATTCCACATAATGTAAATGATCTGATCCTAAAAATACAACATCTTGTGTGAAAATATTTACCAGAAAGCTAGGAATAATTACCTATTCCCAAAAATTTTAAATGGGAAAAATTACAGTGCATTACACCTCAACCAAAACCCCTAATTTCCTAAAACATTGCTAAATGCAATAAAACGCTTACTTAGAAGTAACAAACTATCATGTTTGGATGTAAAAATGCTTAAAGCCTTGTTTCCTGATCATCAAGCAATTAATATGGTTGCTGAACATTCATTTTGTATGCAATAAAATGTACAGTTTGCATGTTGCACCATAAATATTCCGTTTATGATAGGCGAGGCCAATAACACATAGCAATAAATAAATTTGCTAGACAACTGCACACAAAAATTTACAATAAAATGACAATTTCCTGTAATAAACTATAACTCATTAACTGAGGTGAAGACTTGAGGCTTGAAGTAAGCTGAGAAGGGAGGAGTGGAGGAAAGCTGAGCAGTCATTATTTTTCTCTGATTACAGAAGTTGATGGTGCAAATGAGTTGGGTGAAGAAGCAGCAACTTCAGGCAAGCTATCCAAGTCAGAAGAATTAATGTAGATTCTCTGTCATTGTGGTTCTATTGTAAACGTGTGAACAAAAAAGCTTTCATAACATTTAAGAGAGGTGGTTGATGCTTTAGAATGAAAAGAAAATGCAAAATGGAACCTTTCTTGCTCTTCCAATGGTAATATTTAATCTTTCTTTGTATATCACTGTAAAACACAGCAGATGTTTTTATTTAGGGGAATAATTCCTATCTTACTGCCACATTCAAGAGTAACACTTTTCACTGCGTCTACATGGCCCATTCACTATGATGCTTCTCTAAGTGTCAACAACATCTGATTTTCAAATCCACTTATTGACCATGAATGTGCTTTTCAAAGTGATTACTTGTGATTCTGACATTCTACTAATTGTTTCTAGATGTAATTCAAGACTTATCTCTTCCATAACTGTTTCAGAATATTCTATTTGTTTTTAGGATACAAATATTTTTTTTTTTCGTAAATAAACTTTGGTCCAAAAACAGTTGTATTGGGAGATATACACATACTTTGATATTTGGCTAAAAAAAAAAAAAAACAAAACCAACAAAAGATCCAATCAAAGTGGACATCTCAACCCCTCCCTCATACAACTTAAACACATTGAGCATAACAAAGAAGAATAAGAAGACTCTGAATGGAGAAAGAAGGACTGCCTAGGGCTCTTGGGGTGTGAGGGAGACAGTGGTGAGTTACCTGGGCTTCCCTATCGCTCACCACAGATTGTACCGATGGCTCTGTAGAAACCTCCAGTTCTGAACTACCACCAGTCACAAACATAAAAAGCTCCAAGGAAACCTTTTTTGGCAATACCTCCCCTCCTCTAGCTAAATACCAATGTAAAAGCTATACCTCTCAGCCCTTGGATTCAGTAATATCAAGCAGGGCACTTATCTTCCATGCACAATCCCACCTGGGGCAGCAGGAGCGAGTGCTTAGATTCCTTCATTCCCCAGCCTGATGGTGTAGTTTGGGCCAAGAAGGGAGCTGATCTTCCATCCCTAACCCTGTCGGAATTGCTGATTCCCTCTGCCAAATGGTGTCTGTGAGCTGGAAGCTGGTCAATCAAACATCTCCCACCTGGATGAAGCAGGCAGTGCTTGCCTTCCCTCCACAAGAGTAGGGTCATTAAGTCTATCAGGAAGCTGAGCCTCCACTCTTACACAGCAGCAACTTAATGAGGAGGTGGTGTGAGGACAAATAATCACCACTCTGCTCCACTCCCCCACCCTCAGTCGCAATGGGGCTCGATGAGGCGTTGAGCTTCCATCTTCATACAACATCAAAGAGTTTGAACTAGGCAAGGATGTTTTTAGGTGCCACTGAGTAGGTTCCCACTCATACTGACCCTATGTACAACAGAAGGAAACACTGCCCAGTCCTGCTTCATCCTCACAATCATTGCTATGCATGAGCCCATCTTTGCAGACACGGTCAATCCATCTTGTCGAAACTCTTCCACTTTTTTGCTGATCCTCTACCAAGTATGATGTGCTTCTCCATAGACTGGTCCTTCCTGATGACATGTCCACAGTACATGAGAGGAAGTCTTGCAATCCTAGCCTCTAAGAAGCATTCTGGCTGTACTTCTTCCAAGACAGATTTATTCCTTCTTCTGGCACTCCATGGTATATTTGACATTCTTTGCCAATACCATAATTCAAAGGCATCAATTCTTCTTCAGGATTCCTTATTTATCGTTCAGCTTTTGCATGAATATGAAGTGATTGAAAATATCAAGGCTTGGGTCAGGCACACCTTAGTCTTCAAGATAACATCTTTGCTTTTTAACACTTTAAAGAGGTCTTTTGCAGCAGATTTGCCCAATGCAATGCGTCCTTTGATTTCTTGACTGCTGCTTCCATGGGCGTCGATTTGGATCTAAGTAAGACGAAATCCTTGACAACGTCAGTATTTTCTCCATTTATCATGATGTTGCTTATTGGTTCAGTTGTTAGAATTTTTGTTTTCTTTATGTTGAAGTGCAATCTGTACTGAAGGTTGCAGTCTTTGATCTTCATCAGTAAGTGCATCAAGTCCTCCTGACTTTCAGCAAGTAAGGTTGTATCATCTGCATATCCCAGGCTGTTAATAAGTCTTTCTCCAATCCTGATGCTGCACTCTTCTTAGTATAGCCCAGTTTCTCGGATTATTTGCTCAGCATACAGATTGAATAAGAACGGTGAAAGGATACAATCCTGATACACACCTTTCCTGATTTTAAACCATGCAGTATCCCCTCATTATGTTTGAGTGGCTACCTCTTGGTCTATGCACAGGTTTCTCGAGAGCACAATTAAGTGTTCAGAAATTCCAATTCTTTGCAATTATTGTCCATAATTTGTTACGATCCACACAGTTAAAAGCCTTTGCATAGTCAATAAAACACAGGTAAACATTTTTCTAGTATTCTGTACTTTCAGCCAAGATCCATCTGACATCAGCAATGATATCCCTCATTCCACATCCTCTTCTGAATCCGGCTTGAATTTCTGGTAGTTCCCTGTCTGGTAGTTTTTGAAATACCTTCAGCAAAATTTTACTTGAAGGTGATATTCATGATATTGTTCAACAATTTCTGCATTCAGTTTGATCACTTTTTTTTGGAATGGGCATAAATATGCATTTTCTTCCAAATTTGTTTGCATAGACAAGTGAGCACCTCCAGTGCTGCATTCGTTTGTTGAAAAATTTCAGTTGATATTCTGTCAGTTCCTGAAGCTTTGTTTTTCACCAGTGCCTTCAGAGTAGCTTGGACCATCGGTTCTTGATCATATGCTACCTCCTGAAATGGTTAAACATCAAGCAATTCTTTTTGGTACAGTGAATCTGTATATTCCTTCCATCTTCTTTGATGCTTCCAGCATCGTTCAATATTTTGCCCATAAAATCCTTCAACATTGCAACCCGGGTCTTTATTTCTTTCTTCAGTTCTTTCAGCTTGAGAAAGGCTTAGACTGTTCTTCCGTTTTGTTTTCCTAACTGCCATTCTTTTCATATTTCATTATAATACTTTGTCTTCTCAAGCTGTCCTTTAAAATCTTCTGTTCAACTCTTTTACTTCATCATTTCTTCTGTTTGCTTTAGCTGCTCTACATTCAAGAGCAAGTTTCAGTCTCTTCTGATGTCTATTCTGGTCTTTTCTTTCTTTCCTGCATTTTTAATGACTTTTTACTTTCTTCATATATGATCTCCTTGATGTCATCCCACAACTCATCTGGTCTTTGGTCATTAGTGTTCAATGCAACAAATCTATTCATTAGATGGTCTCTAAATTCAGGAGGAATATTCTCAAGGTCGTAAGGACATATTTTAATTTTCTTCAGGTAAGGATAAAATCAAACTAAACCCGTTGCAGTTGAGTTGATTCCTGCTCATAACAACCGTATAGGACAGAGTAGAACTGCCCTAGAGGGTTTACAAGGAGCATCTGGTGGATGGGAACTGCTGACCTTTTGGTTAGCAGCTGAGCTCTTTAACCACTATGCCACCAGGGCTCCTCAGGTAAGGATAGGTGAGATTAATCAGTACTTTGCTTTCTTCCTCTCCCTCCCTATAAACATGGGGGTGGTAGCTAATTCTACTCCCACCAGTTATTAATAAGGTAGAATGAGGCGATGAGAGGAAGGCTAGTTGACATGATTACCCTAACCCTGACCCCTGGTGTCAGAGGAGAGGAGCAGCAGGAAGCTGAGCTACTATCTCTACCCTACAGCAACACCTTGTGAGTCAGTCTGTGGCTTCCTCCTCTGAGATGGCAGCAGACATAGAGGGGAGCTGATCTTACACTACCACTTGAGAGCAGTGAGTAGGTGCTGCCTTTCTACAGTAAGGTGTAAGCAGAGCTAAAGGGTGAGCTAAAATCCCACCCCACCTGTCTGAACCAATAAAGTGTTAGTCTGTGCTCCATTTTTGCTGGGGTGGTGTCAGGAGTACCTATAGGGAAGCTGAACATACATGTCCAGATGACTCTACTCCACACCTCAAGGGTGCAAGGCTGTCCAGAATGCTAAAGAAGTTTAAATTAGATCCAAAATCCTATAATATCCAAAATGCCCAAGATACAACTGAGAATCACTTATAACAGTGACCGGGAAAAGAACAATGTGAATGAGAAAAGACAATCAATACACTCTCACACAGATGAACAGATGTTGACATTATCCAACAACACTTTAAAGCAGTTGTCATAAAAATGCTTCAACAAGTAATTGTGAGTTTTCTTAAAACAAGGAACAAATAGAAAAATCTCAAGAAAGAAGTTATAAAAAAGAAACAAGTGGAAATCATAGAACTGGAAAATGCAAAAACTAAAATAAAAACCATGTTAGATGGACTCAGTAGTAGAGTGAAGATGATAGAGGATAGAATTAGTGAACTTGAGGACGGATCAATAGAATTTACTCCATTAGAACAACAAGAGAAAATAAACTGAAAAAAAATAAAAGAACCAAGTCTTGTCAGACAATAACAAAAGAGTTAATATTTGTATTATCAAAGTCCCAGAAGTAGAGGAGAGAGAGAGACTAAAAGTTTCAAAAAATAATGGCTGAAGCCTTGCCAAATTTCACAAAAGACATAAACCTACATATTTAAGAGGCTGAGTGAAACTTTAATAGGATTATCTAAAAGAAATGCACATTAAGACACATCATAATTAAACTTCTGGAAACTAAAAATAAAACAAAACACCTCAAAAGCAGCCAGAGAGAAATAGCCATAGAGAAAATGAATGAAATTTTCATCTGACACCCTGGAAGCCAGACAGTAGCGGCATAATATTTTTCAAGTGCTGAAAGTAAAGATTTGTCCACCACATTCAGCAAAATATATTTTTGAAATTAAGGGGAAATAAAGATAGTCTTAGATGAAGGAAAATCAAGAGAAGTTGTCATAAACAAATCATCCCTTCAAGAGTGGCTAAAAGGTACTCCCGGCCAACATGGCACTGTAGACAGAAGCACCAAGCTGTCCCTCCACAGCACAGACCTGAAAAATTAAGTCAAACACAGACAAACGTCAATCCTGAAACCCTAAGCATCAAATGAAGAGATAAAGAACACAGCCAAGCACCAAATGGAATAAGAAACTGACAAAGAACAGAGAGCGAGGAGAGATATGTGCAGAGGTCCCTGCCAGCTAATGCAGCACAGATTTGCCACCCTGGACTCCTGTAAGAGACAAGTGAACAGGGAGTATGGGAAAGCAGCTCCCAGCAGGAGACAAAACAACTGGTAAGCAGCAATATACACCTTCCCACCCCCCACCCTTCTTCAACCCCACTCGGCCTCCTCTGCTTCCTGTGGCCATAGTCTCTTGGCAGGAGGGCACCACTGTTAGCCCTGTGCGGCTTGGATTCCACCCGCCCACCCTGGTGGGGTCCCTGAGTACCATTTGTTTGTTGCTGGTGTTGCTTTTTTCCACTTCTTTTGGTTTCTTCCATACCTCTCACCACCTCTCCCTCCTTTCTCTCAAATACCTGGCTCCTTGGGCCATCTTTATTTCTTCCTGAAGGGCTGTGAGACGCCACTTGACTATAGAACTGCTTCCCAGCCCGACTGCCACACTGGTGGGAATGCTGGGGATTTTTGTTTGTTTGTTTTGATTTGCTCTGTCTTGATTTGTTTGTTTTCTTTTTCTTTTCTCAGTTTCAGACCCCCTTCTGGCCAGGCTGTACTGTGCAGTTTGGGAACTACGTCCTCAGTCTGCACAGCTGCGCAGCAGGATCTCTGTGGGCATTTATTTTTTCTTCTTGTTTTTTTGTTTTTGTTTTTGTTTTCTTTCTCCCTTTTTCCGTTTTTGTCTTTCTTCATTTCTTAGTTTCTCATCTCTCTATACTTACCTTCTCTTCCTGTTTCCTGAATACCTGGTGCTAGGAGATGCCTTACCCCTTCCAGCCAGGCTGTACTTCGTGGCCTGGGAGCCACTTCTCCAGTCTTTGCAGCTGCAAGGGTGGGATCCCTGAGGGCTTTTCTTTTCTTTGTTTTTTTTTTTTTTTCTTTTACCTTTTTTCTTTTTTATCCTTTTTGTTTTTCTCCATTTCTTGATCTCTCATCTCTCCACTCCAGTGACAAGCTCCCTTAGCACTCTTTTTTGTTTGTTTGTTTTTGGCTCCTGTTTCACTCTCCTCTCTCTCCACTTTCCCATACCCATCTTAGCTCCGCACATCACATTCTTCCTCCTCCTCCTGCCTACGTACACTGTGCGCTGAACATCACACCCCCAAGCAGCACAAGCAGGGCCTACCAGAACCTTCCCTGCACTGACTTCCAGCCCGCCCTAGCTGCTCTATTATGTGCCACAAACAAGCCATCCCAGCAACTCCCCTTCAGCTAGACCTACCCTGCTGCCTCATAGCTAAGCAACTGACCTTGCCCATTGGATAAGGAGTTGAAAAGTGTCATGCCCACAGATGAGTGAACAACAAAGAATGCACAGACCACCTGCTCAGATATAACCAAATAAAACATAAAAAAGTACTAAACAAACAAATCTACAACAAATAAATGAGGAAAATAACTGCCGAATGTCCTAAAGACAGCAGACAATATCAAAACATATTAAAAAACAGGAGAGGATGGATCCAGTAGGTGTCAAAAATAAAACACCAGATGAGTTTCCAGTAGAAGAAAAGGCACTAGAACTACCTGATAGGGAATTCAAATCTCATATTCAGAGCTATCCAAGAGTTGAAGCAAAAAGCAGACAAAAGTGAGGAAAAATTAGGCAAATTCATGGAAAGGCAGACAAATTCAAGGAAAATAAAGACAAAAAAATGGAAGCATTCAGGAAAATAATGCAGAAAAAAATGCCAAAATGAATTCATAACTAGAAATCACAAGAAAACAACACTTAGAAATACAAAAGATAAACAACAAGATATCAGAAACAGACAGTGTCATAGAAGGGTTGTGGAGCAGATTTGAAATGATGGAAGACAGGATCAGCAAAATTGATGACAAAACACTTGGATACAACTCTGTTTTAGGAAAAAATCAGAAAAAAGAACAAAGAAAAATGAGGAAACCCTGAGAATTATGAGGCATACAATCAAAAACAAAGATTTGCAAGTGATCGGAGTTCCAGAATAAGGTAAAAAACAGAAAACACAGAGAGGCAGAGAAGATCACTGAAGAATTGCTGACAGAAAACTTCCCCAATATCATGAAAGATGAAAAGCTGAACATCTGTCATGGATTGAATTATGTCCCCCTCAAAATATATGTATCAGTTTGGCTGGGTCATGATTCATAGTATTGTATGATTGTGTACCATTTTGTAATCTGATGTGATTTCCTTATGTGCTGTAAATTCAATCACTGTGATGTAATAAAATGGATTAGCCAACAGTTATACCGATGAGGTATACAAGATTGGACAATGTCTTAAGCCTATCTCTTTTGAGATATAAAAGAGAGAAGCGAGCAGAGACACAGCATAACCTCATACCACTAAGAAAGCAGTGTCAGGAGCAGAACGTGTCCTTTGGACCTGAGGTTCCTGCAAAGAGAAGCCCCCAGACCAAGGGAAGATTGATGACATAGATCTTCCTCCAGAGCTGACAAAGACAGTGTTCTCTTGGAGCTAACACCCTGAATGTGGACTTGTATACTACTGGATTATAAGAGAATAAACTTCTCTTTTTTTAAGACATCCAATTGTGGCATTTCTGTTATAGCAGCACTAGATGACTAAGACACCAACCAAGAAGCTCAACGAGCCCTATATAGGATAAACTCCAAAGAAAATTACCAAGGCATATCATAATCACACTCGCTAAAACCAAAGATAAAGATAGAATCCTGAGAGCAGCTCAAGAAAGACAAAAAGTCACATACAGAGGAGCAAAAATTAGACTAAGCTCGAATTATTCAGCAGAAACCTTGCAGGCAAGAAGGTAATGGGATGAAATATACAAACTTTGAAAGAAAAAAATTGTCAGCCAAGAATAATGTATCCTGCAAAACTCTCATTCAAATATGATGGTGAAATTAGGACATTTCCAGATAAACAGATATTAAGAGACTATGTAAAAACAAAACTAAACTTACAAGAATTATTAAAGGGAGTCCTTTGGTCAGACAGCAAACAACATCAGAACACAGGCTGAATCTAGGGTGCAAGACCATACAAGCCAGCCACCAACCTAAGAAATGAACTCTCAAGGACTGTCCAAAACCAAAAGAATTGCAACAAGAAACCAGAGAGGTAAATCTGTAAATGACAACAACATTAGAACAATAAAAGAAGGAATAAATGGTGTAGGTATAGAACCTTCAAATGGAGAAGAAGGCAAGGTGATACCAAGTAATAATAGACTGGTAAAAAGCTAGGAAAATAAGGGTAAAATTCAAGGTAACCACAAAGACAGTTAACAAATCTACTCATCAAAATAAAGAAGAAAACATAAATTCTCAGTAAAAATAATATCTATAAAAACAAAAGAAATGAAAAAAATACACAAACAAAACTAATTCAGCACAGGTGAGTAAGAGGAGCAAAGAAAATGTCAGCACCACAAAAAAAA
>NW_004444268.1:739208-761857 GCF_000243295.1 Trichechus manatus latirostris
ATCAGATGGGGAAAAGACATTCTTTTTAACAAATGGTTCTGGCCAAACTGGATGTCCATCTGCAAAAAAATGAAACAGGACCCATACTTCACACAACAGACACAAACTAATTCAAAATGCATCAAACACCTAAATATAAAGCCAAAAACTAAAGTTCATTGAAGAAAAAATAGGATCAACACTAGAGGCCCCAATATATGGCATTAACAGGATACAAACCATAACCAGCAACAGATAAACTCCAGAAGATAAGCTAGATAACTGGGATCTTCTAAAAATTAAACACTTATGCTCATCAAAAGACTTCACCAAAAGAGTAAAAAGAAACCTACAGACTGGGGAAAAAATTTGAACATTACAAGTCTAATCTATAAAATCTACAAGAAAATCCAACACCTCTACAACAAAAAGACAAATAATCCAATTTTAAAAACTGGGCAAAGGAAATGAACAGACACTTCTCCAAAGAAGACATTCAAGAGGCCAGCAGACACATGAGGAAATGCTCACAATGACTAGCTGTAAGAGATATGCAAATCAAAACCACAGTGAGATACCATCTCACTCCTGCATTACTGGCACGAATCAAAAAAAAAAAACTGGAAACATGAAATGTTGGAGAGGCTGCGGGAGATCGGAAGTGGGAATGCAAAATGATACAACCCTTTTGGAAAACGATACGGCACTTCCTTAGAAAGCTAGAAATAGAAATACCATAGGATCCAGCAATCCCACTCCTAGGAATATATCCTAGAGAAATAAAAGCTGTCACATGAATAGACATATGCACACCCACGTTCATTACAACGTTGTTCACAATAGCAAAAAGGTGGAAATAACCTAGATGCCCATCAGCTGACGAATGGATAAACAAACTATGGTACATACGCACAATGGAGTATTACACAACGATAAAGAACGATGATGAATCTGCGAAGCATCTCATAGCATGAATGAAACTGGAGGACATTATGCTGAGAGAAATAAGTCAATCACGAAAGGACAAATATTGTATGAGACCACTAATATAAAAACTCATGAAAAGGTTTACACACAAAAAGAAATAATCTTTGATGGTTATGAAGGAGGGGAGGAGTGGCTGGGGGGAAATACTAAATAGACAATAGATAAGTTATAACTTTGGTGAAGGGTAAGACAGTACACAATACTGGGGAAGCCAGCACAACTTGTACAAGGAAAGATCATGGAAGCTCCATAGACACATCCAAACTCCCTGAGGGACCGAATTGCTGGGTGGACTGCTGTAGAGACCACGGAATATCTAGCTCAGTTGGCATAATATAGTTTATAAAGAAAATGTTCTACATTCTACCTTCGTGAGTAGCATCTGGGGTCTTAAAAGCCTGTGAAAAGCCATCTAAGATACTCCACTTGTTTCATCTGTTTGGGAACAATAGAGAATGAAGAAAACAAAATACAAGGGAAAGATTAGTCCAAACAACTCATGGACAACAACTACCATGGCCTCCATCAGACTGAGTCCAACACAACTAGATTGTGTCTAGCTACCACCACTGACTTCTCTGACAGGGATCACAACAGAGGGTCCCAGACAGAGCTGGAGAAAAATGTAGAACAAATTTCTAACTCACAAAGAAAGACCAGACTTACTGGCCTGACAGAGACTGGAGAAACTCTGAGAGTATGGCCCCCAGACACCTTTTAGCTCAGTAATGAATACATTCCTGAGATTCACCCTTCAGCCAAAGATTAGACAGGCCCATAAAACAAAACGAGACTAAGCTGGCACAACAGCCCAGAGACAAGGATTAGAAGGCAGGAGGGGATAGGAAAGCTGGTAAAGGAGACCGTGGACCTGTCATGGGGGTTGTTAACCATTGTCATAAAACAATATGTGTATTAACTGTTTAATGAGAAACGATTTGTTCTCTAAACCTTCACCTAAAGTACAATTAAAAAAAAAAAGAGTGGCTAAAGGAAGTTCCCTAAACAGAAAAGAAACAGTAACCGAAGAAAGCTTGGAACTCCAGAAAGGAAATAACATCATAATGGGTAAAATAGAAGTAAAAATATAATAAAGTATCCATTTTCTCATGAGCTTTTAAATCATGAGAAGAAAAAATTATCATATAATTTGATATAATGCTTGATGTAGGTAGAGGAAATACTTAAGATAACTATTTTTAAAGTGAGGAGGTTAAAAGGACCTAAATGGATGTAGGGTATCTGCACTTCACTTAGTGTGGTAAAAGACCAATGCAAGTAGATTGCAATAATGACGTGTGCACACTGTACTATCTAGAATAGCCACTAAGAAATTTTTACGGAGTCATAGACTCAAAAATGCTATTAAAAAATCAAGATGTAACTCTTAAACACTGTTCAAGTAACCCACAGGAAGACAAGAAAATAGAAACAGAGGAATAAGAAGAAGAGAAACAAACATAAAACAAATAATAATGGCAGACTTAAGCCCTAACATATCAATAATTACCTTTAATGTAAATATAACAGTTAAAAGAGATTGGCAGTGTGTTTAAAAAGCATGAGCCAAATTTATGCTGTTTACAAAAAACTCACTACGAATGCAATGACATCAACTGTAAAAGAATGGAAAATGATATGCCATGTAAACATTAATTAAAAATAAAGAAAAACAGGAGTGGAGTTATTAATATCAGATAAAGCAGAATTCAGAGCTATGGAAAGTGCTAGAGAGAAACAGGAATATTATATAATTATTAAAGGATTAATGATGCCAGGAACACATAATAATCCTAACTGTGTATACACCAATGAACAGAGCCTGAAAATACATGAAGCAAAAACTGATAGAGCTGAAACAAGAAAAACTTGAACCTACAATGATAATTGGGGACATCATCACCCTGTCTTCTACTAGAGAGAAAATCAGCAAATAGAGAACTGAATCAACCAACACGACTTAATTGATGTAGAGAAAACACTCTATCCCAAAAAGCAGAAAGCACACAATTTTTTTTTTCAAGTCTCTATGGAACATTCTCCAAGATAGACCATATCCTAGACATAAAACAAACATCAACAAATTTAGAATAATAGAAATCATACAAAGTATGTTCTCTAACCCTAATGGAGTCAAGCTAAAAATTGATAACAAAATGACAAGAGGAAATTCTTCAAACCCTTGGAAATTAAACAGCATATTTCTAAATAATCCTTAGGCCTACAAGGAAGTCTCCAAGGAAATAAAAAGAAAAAAAAAAAAAAAAAACCTACATAGAATTGAATGAAAATGTGAATACAGCATATCAAAAAATATGGGATGCTAGAGATTCTAGCCGGGAATATAAAGCAAGAAAAATAAGGGAAAACAGGTAGTAAAGGATGACATATAACTGTCCCAGTTTACAGATGACATGATTGCCTATGAGGAAATACCAAGAAATCTACAAAACATCACTAGAACTAATAAATGAACTCAACAAGATTACAATGTAGAGGATCAACACACAAAAATCAATTGCAATTCTATATACTAACAATTAAGATGTAAAAACTGACACGAAAACACAACACTATTTACATTTGCTCCAAAGAAAATGAAGTACTTAGGTACAAATCTAACATAACATGCACATGATCTGTATCTGAAAATTACAAAATGGTGATGAGAAAAAAGCAAAGAACAGAATAAGTGAATAGGCATATCTTGCTCATGTATCGAAAGAATCAGCATAGTGAAAATGTCAGCTCTCCTCAAATTGACCTATAGGTTTAATATAATTCCTTTCAAAATCCTAGTAAGGCTTTTTATAGACATAGGGAAGTTTATTCAACATTTATGTGAGAAGGCACAAGATGTAGAATATCTAAAACAATTTTGAAAAAAAAGAATAAAATGGAAGGAATCAATTTACTGGATGTGAAGGCTTATCATATAGATACAATAATCAGTTAAGTGTGGTATTACTGGAGGGATAGACACATAAATAAATGGAAAAAAAGACAAGCTAGTAATAGACTGACACAAATACACTCAACAGAATTTTAACAAAGGTGCAAAAGCAAAGCATTTAAAAAATACGGTACTGAGGTCTTTGAAAATACCATTGGAGGAAACTGAGTGAAGGATGTACGGAACCTCTCTGTATTATTTCATACAACTGCATGTGAATCTACAATTATTTCAAAATTAAAGGTGAAAAATAAAAGGCATTCTTCCACTAAAACATTAGTCAACTATATACCCGTTATACCCGTTGCCATCCAGCCGATTCCGACTCATAGCGACTGTATACGACAGAGTAGAACTGCCCATAAGGTTTCCAAGGAGCTGCTGGTGGGTTCGAACTGCCAACCTTTTTGATTAGCAGCCAGGCTCTTAACCACTGCACCACCAAGGCTCCAATCAAACCTATGCTTATGTGTATATTTTGTTTGAATTATTGTCAGAAGTAAAGCCCTTCTTGTCTCCATAAGGAGGTTTTAATAAAATCATATTATGAAAATCTTGTTTTATGATTTCTTCTACTGCATTGTATACAAATTAGTTGTTGTTGTTAGGTGCCGTGGAGTCGGTTCTGACTCATATTGACCCCATAGGATAGAGTAGAACTGCCCCATCTGGTTTTCAAGGAAAGGCTGGTGGATTTGAACTGCCAACCTTTTGGTTGGTAGTCAAACTTTCAGCCATTACACCACAAAGGCTCCACAAATTAGTTATACACATATAAATATATGGACTATTCAAATGTATTCTTATATTTATATCTTTAATAATCCATATCATATATTTCTATACTGTATCAAGTATGAATATAACATTTTTTTCTTCAAATGGATATTTTTTAAAAAACCATTTATTGAATTGTTCACTCTGTGCCACTATCTGACATTTCAAATTTTCTCACATTTATATGAATTAATTCCTGCACCTACTATTAAAATTTTTCCATTTATATTTTATTAGTTACAACAGACTAGCTATGTTAGTTTTCTATTGTCGCATAAGAAATTACTACAAATGTTGCAGCTGACAACAACACACACTTACCACCTCACAGTTACTGTGGGTCAGGAGTCTGGCCATGACTTAACTGGGTCCTCCACAAGGGTATATTCAAGGTGCCACCCAGTGCTCAGGTCTCATCTGGAGGCTTGACTGGGCAAGGGTCCACATCCAAACTCACTCAAGTTGTTAACAGAATTCATTTCCTTGTGGTTGTAGGACTGAGGGTCATGGTTTCTTACTGGCTGTAGTATGGAGGCCACCCTCAGCTGCTAGAAACTGCTTTCAACTCCTTGCCATATAAGCCTTCAACAGTGAGTTGTCTAGCAAGGAGTCTCATATAATGTAATTATGGGAGTGACATTCCATCACTTTTGCCATATTCAATTGGTTAGAAGCAAATGACAGGTCCTGTACACACTCAAACGGAGATTATACAAGGAAATTAACACCAGGAGGAGGGAATTAAGAGGGTCTACTTACTGTTTGTCTTCACACTAATGGATGTAACTACCATTACAGTTATATACAGTTACAATTACAGATACAGATACTACCAATACAGTTACAATTACAGATGTAATTGCCAATACAGTTGATTCTGACTCATAGTGACCCTATAGGACAGAGTAGAACTGCCCCTTAGGGGTTCCAAGGAGGGGCTGGTGGATTCAGACTGTTGACTTTTAGGATAGCAGCTGAATGCTTAACCACTGCGCCACAATGTCAGAGGTTGAACACAATAAAATTAATTTCTAACTCCTACAGAACCCAATGCAAATGCTTCTAGTAAGGCTGTCCTTCTTGAGGATTCCAGATGGTATTTCAAAAATCCAGGCTGTGCAAATATAACTCTGGCATTCCCAAAAGCCTTTTGAAATCCGCTACTGACTTCTCTGAATTCACTAAATCAAGGCATACACAAAAAAAAATGACCATGGATGATATTGTGGGACATTTTATGGGACAGGCTGGAAATACATGCATCACTTCTGCCTGCATTCCTTTTGGGAAAAAACTAGTCACATGGCCCCATCTAGTTGCAATAGGAAGCTAGGAAATGTTCCGTGTTTCCAAAATGAAAATTTAATGGTTTGGCAAACAGATAGCATTGTCTCTACCATTGCTCCTCTTCTTGGACAGCAGATCGCCCCATTCTTCTTCCTACTTTCATGTTCTTTCCGAGGAAGTTAATCAAAGTAGTAGGCTGTCATTGCTTTTGGTTCAAAGTCCAAGATGTCTGGAAGATACACAGTTGTCTTCACCAGAGCAAGATGTGGCTGTTCTTATCCTAGAGTCCTCTGAATTAAATACACAATATAATTGCCTCCTATTCCCTGACACTCAATATACTATTGTAAAACACAAAAACAATAACATAAATAGATAATTGTACTTGGAAAAAGAAGAATGGAAGATGCACAGTATCCCCTGATTTCTAGCTATCGGAAAAAATCCTTGCGTAGTCTTTGGTTCTTCCCTCAGGAAGAAGATCTTTATCCATTTTTCCCCATGCTCCTTCACTGGTCTTTTTTGGGGATTTATCCTCATTCATTATTCTCCTTGGTTACATTTGAATGTGTATCAGTTATTATGCCCCCTTTCGGGATTATATAATTTAAACAGCCTTGTTTTGGGAGGTGGAATGCTTTGGTCTCAATGGTGATTTTAAACTTGTCAACAATCACAGACATTTGGAATCCAAGTTTATGATTTATTTGACTATAATATTCCCTCTGGACGTTAGTAAGTTAGGTCCTATTTGCTTCCAGTCATTTTTTTTGTGCAAGAAACTACACAGAAAATTCTTTCCTAATCATAATTTTCATTCTTCTCTTTTTTGTTTTATTTATTTATTTATCAAAGACTCCCTTGCTCAACTGAATGGCAAATACCTTGAGATCACCTGTAACAACAGTTGGAAAAGGCTCAGTCTTCATCTCTGATTTTTGTCACAACTAAAAAGCTCTACTGGGCCTGTTACACAAGGCCATGTTCAATCCTCTCTCTTATTGTATGGAGGCTAGAACCAAGGGGCCATTCCAGGTATTTGATGTAGAAAATGTGTGAAATTTCTCTATTTTCTTTTGTATTTATTTACAAACTTGCCAAATCTGATTTGATTCTATTTATTATAATATCTTGCTAAATGCAGTCATAATATTTATTTATAACAGTCATAATACTGACTACAAACACTCCGTCTTCCAATTCTCTTTCATAGAATTCCAGCTCTCCTAAAGTTGATGTCCCTGTAAGTTTGTGGAATGCTCTCAGTTTACTGCAGACAAAATACACGTGTTTTGCCAATTTATATAATGGATTGCCATTTTTCCAGCTTTATATAGGAGTATTCTGTTTTCTACCTCTGGATTACTAAGTCAGAAGTCAACAAGCTATGGCCTATGGCTTGTATTTGTAAACAAAGTTTTACTGGAAGATAACCACATTTATTCATGGATGTATTGTTTATGGCTACTTTCTCATCATGATACTGAATAGGTGCTACAGAGACCATATGGCCCACAAAGCACAGTATCAAATGTTATTTCCATTTATATTCTACTAGCCAAAGCAAGTGACACTTCCATGCTTAAGCTGAAAAAAAAGGTAATGAACAATATATTCCCTCAGGAAGGGGAAAAATATTTTTGAACAGTGATAATGGTCTCTCACATCCCCTTATAAATATCTGGCTTCATAAAAGGGAAGGTAAAATAACAATGCTCCCACTAAAAGGAAACAGAATACCAAGATGACCTCAATAATATCCGTTGCTTTTTTTAAACAGCACTCACAAAACACTAACCATAAAGGAAAAAGTGTATAAATTATACATTATTGAAATTAACTTCTGTTTATAAAAATAGTAGATTTATAAATTGAGTAGATAAGCAACAGAATGGAAGAAGATATCTGCAATACCCATAACTGACAAAAGACTGGGGTTCAGAATATATAAGGAATTCTTAGAAATCAATAAACAGAAGATGAATAAGCCAATTGAACAAGAAAAATTTTAATAAGCATTCGAAAAACAGGATATCTAAATGACCAATTCGTGTTCAGCATCATTATGCATTAAGGGTATACATATTTAAGCAAAAATTAGATGAAATACTACTACACAAATCCCAGATGGCTAAAACTTGAAAAAAAAAACCAAAATATTTGACAATACTAAGTGTTAGGAATGAGGAGCAACAAGAACTCTCATACATTGTGGTGGGAATCTGAAATAGTTCAATCATTTTGTAAATCTGTTTGAAAATATATACTAAAACGTAGCATATACCATATGACCCAGCAATTTCACTCCTTGGTATATACCCAAATATAATAAGTAGATATATCCAAAAACAGACACGTATAAGAATTTTTATAGTAGCTTTATTATTAATGGCCCAAAACTGGAAATAACCCAAATGTTAATCAACAGAAGAATGAATAATGTTGTATTCATACAGTTTCATACACCACAACCATTAAAAAAAGAAGAACCTTTACTACTTGAATGAAACTGAAAACCATTATGTTGAATAGGAAAAAAATAAAGCCAGACACAAAAGAGTACATACTGTTTGATTGCATTTAATGAAGGTCAAAGACCAACAAATTAAATTATGGTGAAAGAAATAAGAATAGTGTCTATTTCTATGGGCAAAATGCATTGACTGGGAAGCGCCATTAGAGAACCTCCTGGGGAGATGGGAATGGTCTATATATTGCACTGGGTGACTTTTACAAGTGTATACAGATTTAAAATTTAGGATCCATACAACTAAGATTTGATCACTGTATTCTATGTACTTTATAGCTCCATATAATATAACTTTTAAAAAGATAAAAAGAACATAGTATAAATTTTCAAAAAACTAAATGTCTGGTATAACGAAGTCACGGATAGACTGAGGTAAGAGAATGCAAAACTCAGAATATGAAAAAAAATAATAACTTTATGTGTAAGTTTATATAAGCGTTGGCAGTTTATACAAATGCGCTGGATGCCCAGGTATGTTGTATTGTAATTGTCCCATCACAGTCTCTCTAGACGTTAATGGACATAAAGTAAAGAATGTACTTCAGCGGGAGATGATTGCCCTCTGAAGGAATCCAGAACTCTGTAAAGCCGTCTTATCGTGGTGAAGGAGGAAGGGCTGTTCTCTGGCTCCAATAAACCTAGCCCACTCTGAACAGGGGCAATAAATGATATCCATTGCCTGCAAGGGGCTTTCCACTTTTATTATCATCTTTTCCCTTTTATTACCCCCCTTTTATTGCACCTTCCCGTACCTATATAACTAAGGTGCTCCTGACCATGGTATTTTCAGTTGCCTCATATGCATGTGAAAGCTGGTCAGTAAATAAGGAAGACCACAGAAGAATGGATGCATTTGAATTCCAGTGCTGGTGAAGAATACTGAATATACCACAGACTGCCAGAAGAACAAAAAAAAAAAATCGTCTTGGAAGAAATACAGCCAGAATGCTCCTTAGAAGAGAGGATGACAAGACTTCATCTTACTTACTTTGGAAGTGTTATCAGGAGAAAGACATCATGCTTGGTAAAGTAGAGGTCTAGTGAAAAAGAGGAAGACCCTCAATGAGATGGACTGACACACTGGCTACAACAAAGGGTTCAAAAATAGCAACAATTGTGAGGATGGCGCAGGACCAAGCAAAGTTTCCTTTTGTTATACTTAGGGTCGCTATGAGTAGGAAGTGACTTGATGGCACCTAACAACAACAACTACCCCTCCCTATTCCCTGTACATTCTATTCAGCACATAGATGTGGCTGTCTGATTAGTATTTAATCCCAGGAGAGAGAGAGGAGTTTAGGCGTTCTCTTCCCAAGACATGAACTGGGGCATGCCTGGATGGGATCTAACCTTGAGGACAGGAGTCTAACTTTAGGGAACCTAGGCTGATGATGATGTGTGCTGTTCTACTCATCCCTGTCCTGGTTATTCTATAAATAATAAATGCCTGTTGATCACAACATTACTAGTGTCTGTTCTACGCCCTGCTTCAAACAGTCCTTCACTAAGAACTTGTAAATATAGTGACATTGTAAAGTGATTAAAGTATTAGATGAATATTTTTAGCAAATAATGTTCTGAATATTAGCTATATATCTGAAAAATTAAGAAAGTTGGGTTATTCATTCATTCTATGTTTTAAATACATATCAAGGTCTTGTCTCAAAAATGAGTCTGGGATTTTCTAGGAATAGGCTGGTGTGCCTAGATAACAATGACCAGCGGGGGGGTGGGCAGCAAAGTAATACATTAGTTTTTAAAGATAGGTAGAAGGCAGATGATCTATATTCTAGGAGACCAGAGAAGGTTATCTTATTTTAGTCCATGTGATTCAAAAAAGTCATTTGTGAATTTTAACAAGAAACTGATAATTGATAGGATCTCATATATTGGCCTGAGAGTGTCAAGACCTCTGAGCTGATGAAAGTGTGGTACATTTAGGGAGAATAAACCTTTGCCATTCTATGATTTCTGTCTGTCCTCAGTAGTGACATTGGAATCACAGAGCCTCCAGAAGGAAATGGATTATGAATTAGTAAAATGGAAGTCTCACTGGGGACAAGGACAGAATTATGAATGACAACTGAAGGGACCTCTCTGATGCCCTGGCACAATATAAGTAATGAAGAACTTTCACAGCCCTACTAATAGAGAGCTTCTTCTCTCTTCTTCTTAACAATTCATTTGTATAGAGTTTTTCACCAATCCAAACACAAGGGGTTTCATAGCCATAATTAAGTTTCTTAAACAAAAAAAAAAATAGAGATTTTGATATTCTTTTTCTATACAACTTTGTGGACAGAGATGCAAACTCACAATAACATTTCTAGTGATACTGGGTCAGGATACTCTGGGCTACTAAACGTCAATATATTGTATTTTAAAACTTTGTACTGTCCATGGTTAGCCAGGAAGAAAAAAAAAAAAAAGAATTCTATAGGGAACAAAAATGAAATAAAACCTGACCTCAGAGAGGTAAGCTAGCTCTGAAACCAGCAGCTGTCCAAATATATATGCTGACCCTGCTAACTTCATTGTAATAGCTGTGTGGAGGGACAGGAAGCAAAACTCAGGCCCTGTGAAAGGTTGGAAGGACAATAGGAACTCTTTGAAAACAGCTGGAACATGAAAGGAATACATCATTATTGAATTATTGATCTAGGAAAAATAATTCTCTCAAAGGGGGAAAACAGGTAATTTTTGAAACTTGCCTCTGGGTGGAGGAAGACAAATGTATCTTCTGATAATCTGCGACTCTGAAAACTAAATTGAAATTGTTGTTGTTGTGTGCTTTCAAGTCAATTCCAACTCATAGCGATCATATAGGACAGAACTGCCCCATAGGGTTTCCTAGGTTGTAATCTGTTTTGGAAGAAGTACAGTCAAGAATGCTCCTTAGAAGCGAGGATGGTGAGACTTCATCTTATTATTTTAGACATGTTATCAGGAGCGACCAATCTTTGGAAAAGGACATCATGCTTGGTAAAGTAGAGGGACAGTGAAAAAGAAGAAGACCTCAATGAGATGGATTGACACAGTGGCTGCAACAATGTGCTCAAACATAGCAATGATTTTGAGGATGGTATAGGACCAGGCAACATTTCATTCTGTTATACATAAGGTCACTATGAGACGGAACTAATTCAATAGCACCTAACAACACAAAAACAATCTTTACAGGAGCAGATCGTCAGGTCTTTTCTCTCGCAGAGCAGCTGGTGTGTTCGAACTGTTGACCTTTTGGTTAGTAGCTGAGCAATTAACCATTGTGCCACCAAGGGTCATGAATTGAAATTATTTACAATTTAAAAAGATTCCAAGCTAATAAGTATGCTAAAGTAGTTATGATTTGAGTGACATATTGGAGAAAATAAAAAGGGTACATGTCTTAAGGAGGGACATATTCTCAACCAAGGACTCAGAGCATATTCACAGATAAAATTTCAGCAGACATAAGCTCATGATCAAAAAAATCACAAAACATGAGGAATTAAAATACAGTGAGCGAGGGCTATCTGAGAAAAAATAAAACAGTAAGCTCAGAATCTGCAATATTGCATATATTGGATTCATTTGGATACCTGATATGATTGGAAGGCAGAACAAGGGAACCTAGCTTATGGGAGCAGAGAAGATCTAAAATTTATATAGACAAGCAGCTTTAAGGCCGTGTATTAGTTAGTACTCACATGTAAGCCTGTATCCCCAGTGATGGAGAAGGGCGAGTGGCTGTGGAGGAGGAGGAGAATAAAGAAAGAATGGTAGTGGCGGTAACACAGAGATCATACTCTACAGAACTTAGAGTAGGCGTTTTATCAAGGAGAATTCTGAGGCATGCACACATACAGACATGTTAGAATTTGTAAAAATATGGGATTCTAAAAAGATGGAGCTCTTAAGTATATCTCATGTCAGCTGAGATGCAAATTGACAGAGAAAGCTACCCTCTCTGATGATTCAATGCTGATTCAAAAGATACTGGGCTAGAACATTATTTTTTGGGCTTAAATCAAGACTGACCCTATAGTCCTTCTTGTTTGTTTTGCCATTTTCCCTTCATTTTGAAAGTTTTGCTCTTCTACCATTTTATGACTTTGTCTTCTAAGTTTGTCTCCATATCTCATGAATTAACAAAAGCAAGTCTGTGCCATTTTATTTACATAAACTTCAGTAATATATGAGAATTTTAAAAGTCAAGTAATTTTGGTTAAATATTTTCACTATTAATTAAAATGTACAAATATCCACTACCATTGTTATTTTTCTTGAAATATACCTGCAGTTTAAAAAAATATATATATCTGTTTTGAAATTATTTCCAGATTCTCTAATACTTAGAATTTTAGTGCACGAATACCCCATTATTTTCAATTATTAGCATATCATATTATCATATTATCTATTTGTCAAAATTGTAAGAGCTTCATACAAATAATTTATAGAGGCTTACCATAAATTATGTATATCTTATCATAAAGCAGCTATTTAGTGTATTTTAATGCATTTAAAAATATAAGAAATAATATGTAAACACATTTTTTTAATATTAAAAAAAGTAATGGAACAGTATTCTTGAATATTCTTGTAGATTGTGATGACCTTATTTGAGTGATAAATGGTAGAGATTAGTTTCTAATTCATTAAAGTCAATTCTTTTGAAAATTCTAATAGATATTTCAGTGAATTAGAGAATTAATCTAACAATCTGCCAAACAAGCTAACCTGATGGTTTGAAGCTTTCCTTAGTATAATGTAATTTTAAACTAAAAGAGATCATATCCCCTGAGCAACAAATTGAGATACTCCATGTAACTTAATTTTGAATTGTAATTATACTAATGAAATAAGATTATGAAAGCATTTCAAATCCATGCATTCCTGCAAAGAATTGTTTAATCAACCCCTAAAGCGGGACCTGGTTTAATATTCTAAATTTCATACAATGCTTATCTTTAATAAATACTTATTGGTGATGAAGTGATCAGTCCCTCCTAATCTATTTTTTTTAGTTATTTTTTCGTTTGTGTTATCTGGGCAAAAGCACACAGGTGTATGTATCTTAGTAGTGGAGTATATCTTATAAATAATCAGGAGAACTTGCAGGAGTTGATTTAAAGAATGCAAATGACTGGGAAAGGAGTCAAGTATCAATGTTATATTTATCAAATTCAACATAGCAGTATTTGGTTCTGTTTGTAACAAAGGAAGCATGCAGTTTCTGAGCCAAAGAGGCAGAACCAAAATTGCAATGGTTTATAGTTCTTAGCAAACAAAACATTATCTTATATGCAAGTTAGAAATGACTATGGCTTTTAAGAGTGAGGAATTATCTTTTTTTAAAGCAGATTACATGGGCCAAGTGAGTAAATGTGTCTCTGTGTGTGTGTGTGTGTGTGCGTGTGTGTGTGTAGGGGAGGGTGTTGGGGGAATGGAACTGAAAGATGATGGTTTAAAATTTATATGTTATATGAATTTTTCACCTTATTCTAATGTCTCTACTAAAACTTCATTAGGTGACCATGCAAGTAGCACTAAAGACAATATTCTGGATCATGCTGCTTTTAGCGTCCCGTCTGGGCCTCTTTAAGCATCCTCCTGGACTGGAGAAAATTCGCTAATTGATGTAAGATAACCACCCCCTGGTGGATGCTGTGTGCTTCTTCTGCTTGGACAGTATAATGTCAGAATCCAACAACCATCCCTGCTTCCCCTACCTAATAACATGGTGTTCTCCTCCTCACTTCTTGCTAGTGATTTGCAGAATAACACACAGACTACAGTTGACCATTGGATTTCTTGAATTGAGTAAGAACCATCATAAGGGGTCCTATGTGGAAGAGCTAATGAGATAGATGTATGCCATAGTCTAAAAGGGATATCCAAAATCACAACTAGAGAAACCAGATATGAAACCCAAGTAAATAATATGTAAAATACTTATGATTAAAAGAAACCAAAACCAAATCTGTTGCCATCGAGTTGATTCCAACTCACAGCGACCCTATAGGACAGATTAGAACTTCTGTATACCGTTCCCAAGGAGCAACTGGTGGATCCGAACTGCGATCTTTTGGTTAACAGCCAAGCTCTTAACCACTACGCCACCAGGGCTCCTAGACAGTGCTCTTTGCATTATTATCTTGTTTAATCCTCATAATAACTTTATTAAAAGCTATTGTTACCCTACCACTACATTTTATTTTTTCTTATGAGGAAATAAAGGTATGGGTAGACAAAACATCTCACCCAGGGTCATACAGCTAAGATATGGTAGATCTGGGATTTGTTCAAAGGCAGACTGATTTTAGAGCCTAATGAAAGGCAGCAGTATCAGATATTTGGACAATGAATAAGGGAGACCAAAATTTCATTAAAGTTTTGAAGAATAGGCAGGTGATACGTGAGTAGTATAGAAGAAATATCTAGGGTGAGATATTTTGAAGAAAATGTGGACATGTTCTTTACTTTGATTTTCATTTACAGGCAAACCAACACAATATTAATTGGTAAGTAGTAATTTCTAGGCTTACTCTATATTCGTCACTTCATATTTGAGTCATATATTGAACATTTTAATTCATATTGCACTCTTAGATTTATCATATTTTCTGTACATTTCTAATTGTCCTTGCTTAATATTTATGTACTTACCTGCTTTGTTGTTTGATACATGTATTTGCAATCCATTTATCATTACATTGCCATTTATCATTACAGTGTCTAGTATTGTTGTGTTAAATACAGGCATATCTCGGAAATATTGCAAGTTCAGTTCCAGACCACCACAATAAAGCCAATATTGCAATAAAGTGACACACATGAATTTTTTGGTTTTCCAGTATACATAAAAGTTATGTTTACACTGTAGTCTATTAAGTGTGCAATACCATTATCTCTAAAAAAAAATTGTATGTACCTTAATTAAAAAGTACTTCATTGTTGTAAAATGCTAACCATCATCTGAGCAGCAAGTTACAATCTTTTTCTGGTGGAGGGTCTTGCCTCAGTGTTGAAGGATGCTGACTGATCAGGGTGGTGGTTATTGAAGGCTGGGGTGGCTGTGGCAATTTCTTAAAATAAGACAACAACGAAGTTTGCTACGTCAATTGACTCTTCCTTTCACGAAAGATTTCTCTCTAGTATGCGAAGCTGTTTGACAGCATTTTACCCACAGTAGAACTTCTTTCAAAATCGGAGTCAATCCCCTCAAACCCTGCAGCTGGTTTATCAGTGAAGTTTGTGTACTAATCTAAATCTTTGATTGTCATTTCAACAATGTTTACAGCATCTTCACTAGGAGTAATTCCATCTCAAGAAACCATTTTCTTTGCTCATCTTTAAGAAGCAACTCCTCATCGGCTAAAGTTTTATCATGAGATTGCAGCAATTCAGTCACATCTTCAGGCTCCATTTCTAATTCTAGTTCTCTTGCTATTTCCACCACATCTGCAGTAACTTCCTCCACTGAAGTCTTGAACCCCTCAAAGTCATCCATGAAGGTTGGAATCAACTTCTTCCAAACTCCTGTTAATGTTAATATGTTGACATCCTCCCATGAATCACGAATGATCTTAATGACATCTAGAATGATGAATCCTTTCCAGAAGATTTTCAATTTACTTTGCCCAGACCCTTCAGAGGAATCACTATCTACGGCAGCTATAGCCTTACAAAATGTATTTCTTAAATAATAAGAACTGAAAGTCAAAATTACTCCCTGATCCATGGGCTGCAGAATGGATGTTGTGTTAGCAGGCATGAAAACAACATTAATTTCCTTGTACATGTCCATCAGAGCTCTTAGGTGACCAGGTGCATTGTCAATGATAAGTAATATTTTGAAAGGGATCTTTTTTTTCTGAGTAGTAGGTCTCAACCAAAAAAAACAAACCCATTGCTGTCAATTCGATTCCGACTCATAGCGACCCTATAGGACAAAGTAGAACTGCCCCATGGGGTTTCCAAGGGGCACCTGTTGTATTCAAACTGCCGACCTTTTGCTTAGCAGTCGTAGTCATAACCACTATGCAACCAGGGTTTCCAGTAGGCTTAAAATATTCAGTAAACAGTGTTGTAAACAAATGTACTATCATCCAGGCTTTGTTGTTCCATTTATAGAGCATAGGCAGAGTAAATTTAGCATAATTCTTAAGGGCCCTAGGATTTTTGCAATGATAAACAAGCATTGGCTTCAACTTAAAGTCACCAGCCACATTAGCCCCTAAGGATAGAGTCAGCCCGTCCTTTGAAGATTTGAAGACAGGCATTGACTTCTCTTCTCTAGCTATGAAAGACCTAGATGGCATCTTCTTCCAATGTAAGGCTGTTTTGTCTCCATGGAAAGTCTGTTGTTTAGTGTAGCCACCTTCCTCAATTTATGTTAGCTAGATCTGGTTAACTTGCTGCAGCTTCTACATCAACACTTGCTTCTTCAGCTTGCACTTCTATGTTACGTAGACAACTTCTTTCCTTAAATCTCATGAACCAATCTCTGCTAGCTTCAAATATTTCTTCTGCAGCTTCCTCACTTTTCTCAGCCTTCACAGAATTGAAGAGAGTTAAGGCCTTGCTCTGGATTAGGCTTTGGCTTAAGGGAATGTTGTGGCTGGTTTGATCTCCTATCCAGACCTAAAGCTTTCTCTATATCAGCAGTAATGGCTGTTTCACTTTCTTATCATTTGTATGTTCACTGGAGTAGTACTTTTAATTTCCTTCAAGAACTTTTCCTTTGCATTCACAGCTTGGCTAACTGTTTGGCGCAAGAGGCCTAGCTTTCCATCTATCCTGGCTTTTGAGATGCCTTCCTCACTAAGCTTAATCATTTTTAGCTTTTGATTTAAAGTGAGAGATGTGCAACTCTTCCTTTCACTTGAGCACTTAGAGGCCGTTGCAAGGTTATAAATTGGCCTAATTTCAATATTGTCATGTCTCAGGGAATAGGGATGCCTGAGAAGAGGGACAGCGATGGGAGAACAGCTGGTCAGTGGAGAAGTCAGAACAGACAACATTTATTAAGATCACCGTCTTATGTGGGCGTGGTTTGTGGCACCCCAAAACAATTACAATAGTAACTTCAAAGATCACTGTTAAAAGATCACCATAACAGATGTTATAATAATGAAAAAGTTTGAAATATCGTGAGAATTACCCAAATGTAACACAAAAACATAAAGTGAGCACATGGTGTTTGAAAAATGGCACCAACAGTCTTGCTTGATGCAGGGTTGCCAGAAACCTTCAATTTGTAAAAAAAATGCAACATCTGTGAAGCACAAGAAAATGACATATCCCTGTACATTTAGCATCAAATTCCAGTTTGTGTATTATACCCCAGCTGTTTCATTCAATTGATACCACCTGGTTTACCTATTTATTTAAAATTTTTTAATTAATTCATTTATTCATTCAACAAATATTTGTAGTTCCATTCACTATTCTAAGGGATCCATCACTGAGGATAAAATAAATTATAAATAAATATTTATTTCCTGTGGAGCTTACCTTCAAGAGAAGTGATATGATCTGACTCACATATTATAGACTAGCTCTACTGACTGTGTTGATATTAGAAATACATGGATGGAAAACAGAGGCAGTTGGAAGGCTGAGGTCTGTGGCTCCCCAAGGACTAAAGGGCTATGAAAAAAAACAAAAATAAACCCTGTTGTCTAGTTGATTCCGACTAATAGCGACTGTCATGGATTCAATTGTGTCCCCCAAAAATACGTGTATCAGTTTGGCTAGGCCATGATTCCCAGTATTGTGTAATTGTCATTTAATGTGATTTCCCCATGTGTTGTAAATCCTATCTCTGTGATGTTGATAAAATGGGATTAGTGGCAGTTATGTTAATGAGGCAGGACTCAATCTACAAGATTAGGTTGTGTTTTAAGCCAATCCCTTTTGAGATATAAAAGAGAGAAGCGAGCAGAGAGACACGCGGACCTCATACCACCAAGAAACAAGAGCCAGGAGAATAGCAAGTCCTTTGGACTGGGGTCTCTGCACTGAGACGCTCCTAGTCCAGGGGAAGATTGATGACAAGGACCTTCCTCCAGAGCTCACAAAGACAGAAAGCCTTCTCCTGGAGTTAACACCCTGAATTTGGACTTCTAGCCTACTAGACTGTGAGAGAATAAACTTCTGTTTGTTGAAGCCATCCACCTGTGTTATTTCTGTTATAGCAGCACTAGATAACTAAGGCAGGGACCTTACAGGAAATATGAATTGGGAACCAGTGAGCTAATTTCCTCAACACTTTCCTAATGTTTGCTGGTTTAATATAGCTGCTAACCATTCCAAATTTTCCCTTGTTAATTTTCATGTTCTACTTTTCTGTTACTTGTATGATCACTTTCCTCTTCCTTCTCCCTGGATTGAAACCTATATATTTCAGACTATTTGAAAACAATATATTATTTCTTGCTTTCTCCAAGATTCTCTATTGCGTCCATATTTCCACCTTTCTTAATAAAATGGGATTTTCAAAATATTTTCTCTGCCCCTCTTTTCTCTCCTCCACGTGCTGCTACCAGATGACAACTTTGGAACGCATTTATTCCCCCACCCATCTCTCTCCTTTCCTAGCCTCTTATAATTTCTTGGGTTATTTGGTACTTAGAATTTCATTGATAGTATGCCCCTTCTGTTTGAAAAGACTTATTATGCAATTGCATTGCATTTTCCTGGACAGTCTTCCATTATCCATTAAGATTTATTTTCATTTATACATATATGTCCTGGCAACGTATAAGGTGTTCTTCTCATCCTGTTTTGCTCCTTACCCCTATCTTGAGTTTTCTGTTCCAAATCAATTCTTTATTTGAGTCTTTTTTTTTTTCCCTAAATTATTTCCTCAGATAGGACACATGAATGACATGCTCTATCATTTCCTCCATGGACTCAGTATGTTTCTTTTTCTCTGACATATGAATCCCATCTTGACCAGGCATAGAAAGATCTGGTTACATTGTTTTACTTGTTTGTAGACGCTGCTTCACTGTCCTCTAGCTTTCAATGCAGTACAAGAGAACCTGCGTGCTATTTTGTTTCCCTTTGTAAGGAACTTATCCTTTCACTCTGTGTTTGTGTTATTTCATCTTTGTCCTTACCACTCCGGATGTTTCCAGGATATGCCAGTGATGTGTCTTTTCTCATCAATACAGCCTGGAACTCAATGAGCCCTCTCAGTCTGCAGATGCAGGTCTTCTTTCATCACAGATGAATTATCTCATGTTATTTAATTATCGCCTTTCTTCCATCTGTTCCATTTTGTCTTTTTGGGATGCCATCATTTTAATTATGAGTTTCCTGGATCTGTCCTGCAGTCTCTATCTTGTCCTTCAGGACTTTCATCACCGTATATTTTTGCTGTTTCTTCCAGGGCTCTGATTTGGATCTGGAAAGGAAGAGTCTTTTCCTCCAAGTATCCTACTTGTTTCCTGGAAAACATGTTTTACACTTGTGTGTGTGTGTGTGTGTGTTTGTGTGTGTGTGCTGCTGTTCCTGAGTCTCCTCAAGTGCTGCTATTTTTATTTTGTTTTCACCTCGCTTCTCTTGTAGCTCTATTTCAATGGGTATACGTTTTATCTTTTGATTTTTGTGATTGCTCTTCCTTTCTTGACCCACTGGACTCTGTGGTAAGCTGAATAATGCCCCTCAAAAATGTCCACCTCCTAACCTTAGAAGTTATGTTACATGGCAAAAGGAACTTTGTAGATATGATTAAGTTAAGAATAATGAAATGGGGAAATCATCCTGGATTACCTGGGTGGGCCCAACGTAATCACTAGGGTCCTGATAAGAGGGAGTCAAAAGGATTCAGAATCAGGTGATAAGATGACAGAAGCATAAGAAGAGACATTAATGAGATGACGGAAGCAGAGGGAGAGAAGGAGATGGCCTTGAAGATGGAATAAGGGGCCACAAATGAAGAAACGTTGGGGGCTTTTAGAAGCTGGAAAAAGCAAGGAAGTAAATTTTCCCTTGAGCTTCGAGAGGTAACACAGCTCTGCTGACACGAGTAGGGACTGTTTTAGACTTCTGAATTTCAGAATTGTAAGATAATGAATTTGTATTGTTTTAAGCCACTAAATTTATGGTAATTTTTTTACGGCAGCAATAAGAAACTAAAACAGACTTTCTTAGACAAGTGTTATTTTATTATTTATTTCTGAGCATTGGGACTCAGATGTGGGTTTGAATTTACGTTAAAGGTCGGCAGTCACACGAGGATAGAAGGTAAACAACTGGAGGAAGCTGCTCTGCACCTCACCTCTTCTTACACATTTAGCCTCAAGCCAATAGAGTTATCAGCCCACGTATTTCACTATTTCTAATTCTCTTGAGACTAAGAGACACTCAGGATTCTAACATGGAGCCAATACTGATCTTCCCTTTAAGGTTTTAAAAGCCTCAGCTTTATAAGAGCTTCCAAGGATCTGTCCACTGCCAGTCTTTGCCCTAGATCTCTGAATCAGTTCTTCATGTGATTGTCCAACCCTCACACCTATTTTCTCTGGGAACCTAGAGAAAATATAGGCATTAATTGCATCCAGCTTTGCATCACTTCTAGTGGCTTGGAACTGGATTTTGAGGAGATGTAGTATTTTTTTTAAGTAGTAAAATAAATTATATTCTCAGTATAATAAAAAATCATTATAATTAAAACTAGGAAATACTGGAATGTGAACAGAAAACCAGATCAATTCAACCTACTAGAAATTCAGGATAGACAGTTTATAAAAGAGTTTAGGTGACACGTCAAACCATTGGGAAAATTACAGGAAAAAAAAGAAAGCTAGACCCAGGATGTCACCTCATGCCCTAATAACAAAGTATTTAAATGTTAAAAAAAAAAAAAATGAATCTACATAAGTGGCAGTTGAAAACTTGGGAAGATTATATAAAATGTTTAGAGAGATTTTTCTAAGTGTGATACGATAAAGACTGTAAAAGAAAACAGTGATGTTTGACTACATTAAAAAAATCTATATGACAAAGGAGTCACCATAATTAAACTCTTATATATAAAGAGCATCCACAAATCACTAAGAAAAAAGAGTAACAGCCTAAATGAAAAATGGACAATTGATGTCAAATAGAGTTTACAGTGTAAGAACTATAATTGAATCTTAAAATATGAAAAAAAATCACTTATTCAAAATAAAATAAACATTTAATTATAATAGAATATCATTTTTACTTATTAGATTATCAAATATTTTTAAAAAATTGGTAATATTTGTTTTGGCCAACATATGATATATAGTCATTCTCATACATTTCAGATGTATTTGTAAACCATGAGATACCAATAGATGAGGAGCTAGGATTTATTCATCTTGTATTTCCAACATTCAACCACTTTCAATAACATAGTACAAGCTCAATTTATGTTTACCAAATGAATACATTTAGCCAAAAATTACATGTTGAGACTAATGTCTTGTATATTTTATTTACTGAGATAGGAAGTATTCTAATATGTTTTACAGAAAATGTAATAAAACAACTGAAACAAACTGGCCAATTAACTCTCAATCAAAAATTCAACTAAATATACAACAGCTATTCTGGAGCATTCTAGCTAATCGAGACTCTACTGTCACTATTTCTTTTGTCTTTGAGAAATATCAGATCAGATCACTTCAATGCAAACTATATTTTTTGTCTTGTTCATTGTTTTGACTTAATGAGATTTTGTTTTCTTCAGTGTAGAGATTTTCTTCTACTAGCGATGCATTTTTCGGAATTGTATGTAGCAGTCACAGGCATCAGCAAATAACACCAATTAGCAAGCTCAAATAGAACACTATTTATAAATTTATTGAAACACTAATTATTTACTTGCTTGAAGAAAAACTCCTTTCATAATTGTCATTGTTACCAGTAAACTGTATCTGAAATTCATAAGTATTTAAACATTTTACATCTTGACATATCTGTATAACAGAATTTCAGTCGTTATTATTATTGCATATTAATATGTATAATTATGCCTTCTTTCAATGTGTTTTTGTTTTGTTTTGTTTTTAGAATGAGATAAAGATATTAAAAAAAAAATCAGTAAATTCTTAGCTTCTTATCCAAACAACTAAATACATTTCAAGAATTCAAAAAACAAAAAAGCTTTGA
>NW_004444268.1:762266-816236 GCF_000243295.1 Trichechus manatus latirostris
TAAAAAAAAAATCAGTAAATTCTTAGCTTCTTATCCAAACAACTAAATACATTTCAAGAATTCAAAAAACAAAAAAGCTTTGAAATTTTATCTTAGTTTTTAAATATTTTTCCCTATATGGACATTACTCTCAATTAAAACTGTGAAGATATGTTACAAAGACACAAAATGTGTAGATCGTGATTTCTATAAGTTTAACATACTTACAAATATATCCTTCCTACGAAAAGTTCAATTTTAAACAAAGGATACACACACACATATTTTGTGTGTGTTATACGTATCTAAAAGTTAACATTAGTAAAATAATCCTAGGTGTTCTGATTTAATTAAAAATCTGTCAAAAGAATAATAGACTACTCTCTTTTTAATTCACTGAAAATAAAAATAATCATAGTGACATGAAGATATTTATTGTACGGTAGATGTGCTCTTAATCAAGACACAGAGAGTGAGAGTGATACTTATGGTATATGAAGATCTCTTTCCAAATAATAGGAATAACAGAAAATGAATGAAGATTCTCCTGTTTTAACACATATCCGCTTGGTAGGCAAACACCTGCATTAAATGAAAAGCACTTCTGTCTTTGATACACTTACTATTTTCTCCTAAATGACCTTGAAGCTTAATGAAATCCACATGAAAGACTTTTACTATGCATGTTTAAAGAAAGCAGTTAAAAAAGATTCAGATAGCTTTATAAAATTGAATTTCATTTTGTTAAAAAAGAGCTCTGTTCTTGTCTATTGAGGAAGTAAACTGCTGCAACTCAAAGCAGTTAACGGGCAACTTTCACCGTCTTTGTTGTTAGGTGGCAGTGTCCGCCAGATTGATGGGTGGTACAATCGTCTTTGAGGGCTGATATCTAAGGATGTTAAGAGCACGAAGTTTATTCTTTTTAAATACCTTCTTAAATACAAGCTTCAAAACAAAGTCAAAACTGATCCCACCCTCTAAGAAAGCAAGCCGCAGTGTTTGACAATGGAAAACACTACAAAGAAGAAAATGTACATTAATCTAGTTTATTGTTTTCATTTGACAAAAGGAGAAGTACAGAATTATAGAACAATGAGAAATGTGTATGCTCTGTTCAGCAAGGTAAATCTACATACAGTCAGTAGTGGTTAAGATAAGAAGAATGTTTAGAGTGCCGTATGCTAACATTTGGAAAGAAAGCATTTAGGTGTACTCATCTACTTAATCTATTAATATCTCAAACTTTTTATGCATTTTCAGAATATTCACAGACTTTATTTGTGATTTCCCTATATAACGTAAACACATGGTTTTGTGGGGACAGAAAAAACTTCGGGCCCAACAGTATGTACAAAAGAGGTTTTTACTGACCTTGCAGTCTGAGGTCAGCCTTGGGTATCCCCTCCTGGGGCAACTCCCCTGGGATACTCTTTCCAGTTGATTCCCATGAGGAAATAAGATCATTTTCTATCTAAAAAAAACAAGCACGTTTATGCAGAAATATGGCTGCAAGTATAGACGAATTTTGTTTTTGTCCTCTCTGGGAAACACAAATTCCAAATGAAGAGAATTGTGAACTCATATTAATGAATTGTTATTGCACAATGCTGCACCTCTCCTGTAGAATCTTTCTTATATGATTTGTCTACTTGTGACTATACAAGTGTTTTCCCCATAGGACTTCTTATGTTTCACCAGGTATACCGTAGAAAATGCATAGAACAATGTCCTGACAAGCTATATCGGTGCTTGAGGCTAAGACAAAATTAGCAATACTGATCTGGCCTTATTTAAAATTTGGACATTATGTTCATCATGGTTTTAAAATTAGTTTTGACTTAAAAATATTACATTTACATATTACCTAACTCGATTAGTGAGTTTCTGGTGCTACCCTACCCAACTCCAATTAAAGTGTACATCTGAAGAGAAGGCTGCAATCTATCTAGTGTTGGCCCTAGACAGAGTTATTTTAGTGTTTGGTTTCTTCATAGAGTATAAAATAAAATTTCCTCATCTGTTTCTTTTTCCTCCCACTAAACCTCTTCTTGTGTTTTGTTCTGCTGTAGAATAGGGTAAAGTGTACTCCACTTACTAGTCGGAAACTCACTGTTGGGCTCTGCATAACAAGGATCAATTTGTGATATTCCAGTTCTTTATAGAGTTTGATTGCTCTCCTCAATTTGGTTCACAGTTTTCCTTTTTTTAGCCTTAAAAATAGTTTTAGTAGGAACAAATATTAAAAGTAATATTTGAAAAAGTTATTTCAAAAGTTTTTGAAATTTCAGATTTTGAAAAAACATAGGTCTGCTCCTGACATGGTTAACATTAGCCTGTATGATGGCATGTTGATCTTGCTGTCAACAAAGTAGAACATTTTGAGACTGGCTCTATTTTTTTTTTTTTTAATAAAATAAAATACCACCATATATGATGGAGAAATAAT
Organism: Trichechus manatus latirostris; assembly: GCF_000243295.1. Lineage (NCBI taxonomy): Eukaryota > Metazoa > Chordata > Mammalia > Sirenia > Trichechidae > Trichechus > Trichechus manatus. The sequence goes on from NW_004444268.1 coordinate 764,692, forward strand.
GTTTAAATTTTGATAAATACAATATTTCAAACGCTTTTGAGTGACTCCGTATCAAAAAATGGAGTCCCAGGGTTGCACAAACAGTTAAGCACTCCACTACTAGCCAAAGATTGGTGTTTGGAAGGATTGAACCCACCCAGATGCACCTCGGCAGACAGGCCTGGCAATCTGCTTCTGAAAGGTCAAAGCCTTGAAAACCGTATGGAGCAGTTCTACTCTGCACACATGGCTTCACCATGAGTCAGAATTGATTCCAAAGTAACTAACAACAACAAATATCAAAAAGAAAAAATGGAAATTAAATAAGTTTTCAATGTGTATGTCGTTGTTGTTACCTGCTGCTGAGTAGATATAGATCCCTCCTTTTACATGGACAGTCATGAATTTTCTGTTTGTAAATAGTAAATTTGTTTGCACAGCATTTTTAAGATGTCCTCAGTGATAAAAACCCAACCCTCTGAATTGTAAAATGCAAGTTTTCATTCCTGTTTAATGCCAAATTATTCCCAACTACAATATTCACATAAAATCAGATTTTAAAATTCAGATGACAAAGGAAAATTGAAAATTGTGAACACAAAGTTTTTCTTCTTATTGGGACAGTAATTTCCTATGTCATTACCATGCCTTTGAAACTCACTGTTTTTGCACCTAACCGCATGTTAAATGCCCATTTCTTCTACTGATTTCTCTCAAAATTTTCATCTCAAAAGGCACTTTTCATATTATATCACCTTCATAGACCTTTCTGTAATCCTAAGGCCCATATAATTTATTTCCTCTCCCCTTTCTTTGGAACTTCTGTAGTAATATATAGCTCTGATAATGATTTCTTTTACATTTTATTTTTATTTTCTATATTTTATTTGAATTAGTATTTTCTTCCTAAGTCATGCACACTGTATTAGTAGTAACACAAATTTTACTCCAAGGCATTCCTAGCTTTGTAATAAGCACATTATAATTAATTGAGAAGATAGTTGAATATTTTTATTAATAAGGAAATTTTAAAGCACAAATAAAACATCTCACAAAATTGACAAAGAATGAAGATTTACCTATGTAGAATGTCAAATGCCATAATTTTATCTTCTTTATGATTTTTCATTTCATTTTTGTTAACTATTTTCAAAAATGAACTTTCCTCGCTAAGAAGTGGCAATGAAATCATAAAGTATCCTATGTTTGAGGATAACATAATCTTTGGAAAAAAACCCAGGAGTCTTCTGAATAATGAAAACAAATCAAGTGGGATAAAATTAAGAAGTTTGTCCTTTTTTACCCCATTTTGTCCCAATGCCCAACCTTTCAGTATCCAGACTACAGCTCTTCTGAATTGTACCTTTCGTTTCCCACATATTCACTGAAGAAATACGTACTTTTGAGCAACCACTGTGTGTCAGGCACTGTGCTAAATGCTGAAGATACAACCACAATTCCCTTTGTGGAATTTACAGACCAGTGCTGAAGAAAATATATCAGCCACTATCTCAGACATAGGAAATTACACGCTGCCCTGTGTACTCTGCTGGAAAAGTACGAAGAGTCATGAGAATAAATAAAGAGGGCCCGCAGTCAATCAAGGAAGTCTTTGACATCTTAGAATATAGGTTTGCGTGGAGCTTGTAGGTGAGTGGAGTAACTTGGTGGAAGGCTGAAGGAAATGGGTATGGTCAAAGTACAGAAAATAACATTTGCAAGGGTCCTGAGGAGGAAGAAAGATATTCAGTAATAAGGAATTAAAGGCCTGTTTGTAAGACAAGGACCTCTGATGGTGCAGTGGTTAAGCACTCAGCTGCTAACTGAAAGATCGAAGGTTGGAACTCACCAGCCATTCTGCAGGAGAAAGGTGTGGCAGTCTACCTGGTAAAGATTACAGCCTTGGAAACCCTATGGGGTAATTCTACTGTGTCCTGTAGGGTCACGATAAGTTGGAATCAACTCGATGGCAATAAGTTTGGTTTTGGTTTTTGGTTAGTTTTTAAATTAGGTAGAAAGGAAGGAAGAGACTAGTGAAGATGTGGCTAGATGTCTGGGCACCATGAGCTCTACATAATAGTCACTTGGAACACAGTTTCTATTTGTCTTCACACATATAAAGAGAAATGGCACCAGCCCCTCTGAAGAATTATTAACTTTGTCATCACCTAGAATTTCTGTAATTTTAAGTTCCCTAACAGTTTATACGGAGCCTTGGTGGCATAGTGGTTAAGTGCTGTAGCTGCTAACCAGAAGGTTAGCAGTTCAAACCCACCAGCTGCTCCTTGAAAACCCTATGGGGCTGTTCTACTGTGTCCTATAGGGTTGCTATGAGTTGGAATCAAGTCAACAGCAATGAGTTTCTTTTTTCCCCCAGCAGTTTATACACTGTGCTTTTTTTCTGCTTAACATGTAATTGAAGAGCTTGTCCCAAGGCTTCCTGATTTCTGCTCCCAATGTCTTAACAGTACTGATTAAAGACATCAGAAGTAGGGAAGGAAGGCTGAGATTAGGGGATAGAGTGTACGTGGAGAAAAGAAACCTTCATTCTACTTTTGACAGGTAAGGTAAATCTCAGAAATATAAGACTGGAGAGTTAGAGAATCTTTGCTTTATAAAGTGCAAATACGTTTCAAAAGTAACTATATTATATTAGGGTTTTTTAAATATTAATAAAAATTATAAATGCTGATAAACTTGAAAAGCAAGAGATGAAACACCTTAAATACTAGGGTTTTCTTGGTAGTCATTTTTGTAACTTGTAAATGGTTTAGCATTAGTGTTAATGCTTCAGTTTCCAAGGAGCCCTGGTGCGCAACGGTTAAGCACTGGGCTGCTAGTCAGCAGTTGGAAACCACCAGCTGCTCCGTGGGAGACAAGACCTGGTGACCTGCTCCTATAAAGATTCAGCCTAGGAAAGCAGTTCAAATCCACCAGCCGCTCCTTGGAAATCCTATGGGGCAGTTCTACTCTGTCCTATAGGGTCGCTATAAGTTGAAGGCACACAGTAACAACAACTCTAGATGATCACATATTGCAGTGGGTAGACTAGCCGTTCATCACATGTATGCATATGCATACACATGTACACACATGCACAAAAACATAGATCATTGGTTGCAGATTACAAGTAGGGTCTGTAGATGAGGCAAGGGTGTGACCCGACAAGGTACATTTGCAAAATTTTTGAGAAACTTTGGGTTAAAAACTTCACATCACGTTCAATCTTTCATGAAAAAGTGGAAAAAAGTAAACTTCTTGATTGTAAAAGTGAGGGTTATTGTCTTGTTTGGTGTCTTTCTCTCAATGGTCTAGGCAAATTTCCATAAATTCAGAACCTTAAGCAGAGCTTTACGAACAAGTTTTCTGAGGATTGTTGATGTTCTGGGTCAGAAATAAAGAGATTCTAATTCTTTTCTCTCTCTGTATATTTTCCACTTTCTCACCATGCTACCTGCTACTTCATGGGCTTCCTTCTCTAGTGATCAGACCTTCCGTTTTCTTTCATCCCCTTTTTTCTTTACATATTCATCTCCTTTTACTTGCCCACAATAAGAAATCAAACATTATTTTCAAATAAATTCAACTTATTCAATGCAGTTACATATTTTTATTTTCAATATAAGGTACATAATTACTGGTATTTCTATTGATACAAACACAATCATTCAAGCAGACGACGTTTACAGACAACACATGTAAAAACATTCTTTACTATAATGATCAATATCAATTCCTGGTTTGATCGTTTATCCATCTATTATGGACTGTGATGTTTCCAGTATCCAGAGAGAAAACATCACTCCTGCCACCAAATGTGTGTTTTCCAGTGATAATGAATACAGTCATCATGGTGTGGACTGCCGTTCCCAGTGAACACTGGTGACTGTGGATATTGGCGGCAGAGCCCATCAGGAACATGCAGGAAGTGTGGCTAAGGGTGTACAAGGGAAATATTTGCATTCACTGAGCAAATTTTTGGGAAGAGAATGCTGTTTTAACTGTTGTTCAGATTAGGGAAATATGTATATATACCCAGAGGAAGTTGTATGCAAAACACAATGGAAGCTTCAATGTTGGATAGGTGTTGCCCCATGTTACAAGCTAGCTAGCTCTGGAGGAGGGGAGAATTCTGGAGAAATAAACACATGTGATTCCAAAGTCCTGGGGTTTGTAATTGCACGTGGTTCTTTTAGGTTTTGAGCAAAGATCTTCCTATGCACGGGCACAGAAGTCAACAGAAACCCGCAGGCCCTCATATCCACCACTCATCTGCCTTTTGAGAATTATCTCTGAATTCTCCCATTCAGTAGGAGGGTCCTAAACTCAACTATGGTCAATTCTTTTTCTCACTAATAGGCTAGTGTTGACGAGTTCAATGTCCAGGCATAGGGCTTCCCTTTTACCTTCTTTGAAAATGGCAAGAGTGCATTACAGCTTAAGCTGGTGCAGGGAACAAAAATAACATGCAGAAGGAATGATTATTTTTTTCCACCTTCTCCCATTGCAGGGATATCTCCCGTTCCTTGTCTGACCTCTGGGGGGCTTACTCCATATACCAGTGGATACGTAAAATATCGGTTCTTTACGGAGTGTTTGTACACTTAACACAATTTCTAAGAAAAGATCTGAAACGCTGGAGAATGGATACGTGTTAGAGAAACTGGAAGTATTTTGGACAGAAAGAAGAAAAAGGGTGCGTACTATAAAAGGACACAGCGCCCTAGTGCCACAGTGTGTCTCTATCTTCATAGTCAGAAATAGCCCCAGACTGAGCTTTAGAGGGCGAACTGCAGAAGAAATGAACCCTGTTTCCAATCCAACTGCTGAGATTTGCATTCCAGCCTTTGAGATGGTGCTTAGTTTACTGCCTGTGTTTATTTATCTAGATCTATTGCAGAATCACTTCCTTTTGATCCCTTTCCTTTCCGCGACTGAAAACACGAACGCTTCAAACAAAACAAAACAAAAAAAACAGGTTTACCTAATGGGGAGCCTGGAAGGGGTTTGCCTTGGAGAAGCTGCTCCGAAATAGGGTCAGGAAGATGCAAGTGGAAGAACGGATTTCCTTCTGTCAGAACTGGGCTCTTTCCAGCCTAGCTTTCAGTTGTGAGTGGGGTGGGGGAGCGCAGTCGGCTTTAAGGTCATCTCTCCTTCAGGTTTGGGAACCAGGTAGGCTGTTTCTCAAAAACGGTGACACCAGCGGGTTCAATTGCCATTTGAGAGCCCAGTTTGGGCGGCGAACGGTAGTAGCAAAGACATTGCCGCTCCCAACCTTGTAGGTCAATTTGGACCTTAACATAGACTCCCCAAGCTGCGCCTGGAAGCTCTGGTTCTGAAGCCACCCATTTCATTTCCAAAAGGGTTAAGCCCGCCCCAGCCGCGGCGGTCGGTGCGCACTAGTGGTGGACTGCACCTTTCTGCGCGTCGGGAGAGAGGAAGGGTGGGTAGTGGAGGAAGCCCAACTGCGTAGCACTTAAATCACCATTAAAAAAAATGCAAACTCGGGTCTTCCGGAGCAAAACGGTGGCGGCGCGCATCTGAGCGTCCCGAGGGGTAAGGGGACGCATCAGGGAGAGCGGGAAAGGAAGCAGAGGTGGTAATGGTGAGGAGGGGCTTGAGTCTTCCCGCCGGCGGGGCGAAGGAAGCAGCGGGGTCCGGGCGCTCAGAGGCGGCCGCAGCTAGGGCAATTCCTTGGCCTCGGCGGACAGGTCGCCGCGCAGGATTCGCCCCGCTTCTCCCTCACTGCAGCGGGTGAGCTGCGCGCACCACAGTCCGGGAAGCCGGGAGCGTCTTCCCTCACCTCCGCTGACACTCATCACCTTACCCACAGCAGGCAGCCGCTGCGTGCACTGTTCCCTTCACCCCGCCTTGCCGGGGTCCTTCGCCCTCTTCCCGCCGTCCCTCCACCCCCGGTGACGCGCACCCACCCGGGCCAGCCGCAGCCTTCGCCAGCGGTGCGCAGCCCCGCCACGCTGCAGCTGGAGCGACTGCTACGGCCTCGAAGACTAGGGGGAGGTGGCGAAGGGGACGGACGGGAGGGAGGCGCAGGGAGGGGGGGATGGAGCGAGGAGGAGGAAATAAATAAATAAAACAATAACCTCCGCGCCAATAAGAGCGAGGGAGAGAGAAAGACGCGGCCAGAGAGACACCGTGCCTGTTCGCTCGCCTCTGAGAGGTTCTCCTTGCGCGCGCGTATGTGTGCGTGAGTGTGTATTTGCTGGGACTGGAGCTGGAAAGTTCAAACTAAACGTGTTGCTCTCGCCGGTCACCGAGCCCGTGGCTAACCAACTTCTCTTGGCCAAGTGACTGGCGTTTCGCAGTGCCGTTGGCGCTGCGGCGGCCGCTGGGCCCTGCGCCCAAGCGCGGCGGCGGCGGCGGCGGCGGCGGCAGCGGTTCTGCTCAGCCAAGGAGGGAGAGCCTGCGGCCAAGGCTGGACTCTCGCCCCGCCACCTCCGCCGACTCGCTCTCCAGTGCCTCCGCGCCTGGCGACCGCAGAAAGGTAGGTGGCACTTCGATGCACGCCTTCTTCCCTAGCACGCCCCTTGTGTTTCTGGCTGCCGAGATTCTTCCCCTTCCAGGGTGGTCATTATTTGTCAAACTTTGCTTCCACCTCGCACTTGCCCGTGGCAGCTGCAGCCTCCCTCCCTGGCAACGTGGGTGCCGTTTGCTGACGGGAACCGCGTGGGGGGAGGATCCGCTGGAAGCGGTGTTTCCCATCTGGAATAAGACTACGTTTCTGAATAACTCACAGGTTTTACCTTGCGGGGGTGCCTTTTATTATGATGTTCCTTGTGATGCTTGTCATGGTTTTCCTTGGCCTTTCTGCACGGAAGGACAAACAAGTTTGCAGGGAAAGGTCTATGGAAAGCAGGGGAAGTTTGCAACCAGTTGACTCCAAGGGAGGAGTAACCCTTTCTTTGCAGTAGCTGCCAAGGTTTTGAAGCAGCGGCGGCGGCAGCAGTGGCGGCCTGGCGGGCGGCCGGTGGTGGCAAGCTGTACGTTGTCCCGTCTGTGACTGGAGGAAAAGTGGGGCTGCCTTGTCCGAGAGCGCGACTCCGAAGCTGCCTGCAAAGACGCTGCCGGGAAAAGCTAAGGGCTCCCCGACTGCTTGGTAAATTCGTGATTGGGGAGGCATTATTTCCTTTTGTGATGTTTATGTGCTGACTGACCGGCATGCCTGAAAAATCTCTTTAAAACTTCTATGCATATAATTTCCGTTTCTAGATTAAGTGAACGGCTGTAGGACCTCACGGATAAATGTTGTCAAAACCGGTAAGGTCGGGAGCAGTGTGCAAACCTGCAATGAATAGCTTAGTCCCTTCTTGTTTGTGATGTATCACCTACTGTGAAAAGTATCTTCCGTTCTTAGCGATTTAATGACTATTATGGGTTCTTAATTAGTTTATTGTGTTTACGGGGAAGTGGGAGCGCTTAAGTGAAACAAATTTAAAAGTCATAGTAAGTTTCCCAAGCAACGTGCTTGAGCCATTTGAAGCCACCTGCTGAATTAGTTCCTGTTACTTTTTAGAGGTTACCACTTGGTGTTGGAGATGTAGGCGTATCCAGCAGATGGAGCACTGAAAAATTGTGCTAGAACCTACATAACACTCATTTAATCACGATAAATCCAAATATATGTATGAAACTCACTTCAGGAGATAGCACTGCTTTTTTGGTCTTTTTTGTCATATTTGAAAAATAAATTTTACATGCAAACTGATGTATGCTTCGAAGTATATCTGTAAAAACGTCAATTCTTTAAACTTTTTTTTCTCATAAAGCCTTAAAAAAATAGTTCCTTGTACAGATTAGAGTACAATGTGATTAATTTATGTCAGAAAGATCAACTGGTCTTATGGTTGTAGATTCTGGGCTGTTCACAGCACCATGGTAAACAATACATTCTACTATAATAGTCAAATCATTGTGCTATAGCTTAAAATACTATACAAACATGTATTTAAAAGTCGGGGAAAACCATCAGTTTTAATACCTTTTAGTAGTTTGATTGCAACTGAATTTATGTTTTGCAAATTTAAAATAGGCAGATATACTTATCTTTCAAAGTAATTTACAATACTGCAGCTGAAATCAAAGGAGAAAAGTTGATAAAAATTTTCAGTAATTCTGGTAAATTGATAGTCCTCCTTCCCAAGAATTACAAGAATTTTGGAACTGCTGTGACCTGAGCACATTAATCATACATTCAGATACAAAGGAAAAGCCATGTTTTTGTATCTGTGCATCAATAATTAACAATAACCACAGAAATAGGAAAACAATAATCCTTTTGTGATGTTTATGTGCTGACTGACAGGCATGCCTGAACATCTCTTTAAAACTTTTATGCATATAATTTCCATTTCTAGATTAAGTGAACAGCTGTAGAACCTCATGGATCAATGTCATACCCTATAAGGTCAGGAAATAATAACTGTACTTTCCTATAGAAATTTAAAAACTTTACAGGCAGTCATGAATCTGACAAAATAGCTTTCAAGTTATCAGAAAAATGGACTGCCCATTTTACGGACAAAGCAACAAAGGCTTAAGCAGCTTCAGTGCTTGGTACTTACATACACTGTTTGTCAAAATAGCAGGTTCTTGAATCCAGTCTGCTCATCTCCAGTCCCTTACTCCTTTCATTACATTTTGCTATAGGTTTTACTGTAGCATAGAATTGTGTTTTAACTAGTCTGGAAGAGCCCAATTAGATAGTATATTAATATTATTTAGCAATTTAAAAAGTACACACAATTATCAATATATGTTATTAATTTCTAAATCATCAGATAATGTCTTCAGCAAAGTACTCAATAGTGCATTCTGAAATGATATTTCCTTAACATTCACATGATATTAAGGAAGATTTGGGACTTTCAATGTTGTAAAGTAGTATAATTACCTTTCTGAAGAAACTGATTTTATCCTGTCAGTTGCCACACAGATTAAATGATTATGGATTTTTCTAAATGTGCCCCATTCCATAAGTCCTTCACCTATGTAGGAACAAAAGGGTTCCAATGTTTTTTAAGATGCTGAAAGTTTTATGCTATATTTAGTGTTTAAAGATATGAAAACCAAGCATTTCCTAGTTTCTTACCATTTATTAAACATGTTAAGTTCCTCAAATATGAGAATTCTCATTGACAATTTAAAAATCAGCTAGTAACAACTGTGTCAATTTATTAAAATAGGTTAAAATAGGGAGTATATTACTGTCATTGCTTATGTGATATATACATTTTTAAAGAAAACCAAGTACATCTGTAGGTTTTCCTGTAAAATGTTGATAAAATTGATATAATTTGATAAAACATTGATATATTGTTAAATACCTAGTTAAGCTAAACCTATCTAAATTATGTATATTTATTTGTGTCTTATAGTGATATGCATATAAGAAAACATACAGTATTCCATCAATTTCTACATTTACACTTCAGTTTTAAATTATATTTTGAAACTTTTAAAAAATGCTGAATACTCTCTTCATAACAGTAGAGAGCTTCTTTAAGTTTTTGAGTGGCAGAATCATATTACACGCTACAGAAGTTGGGTTCAATTTTATGGGGGGAAATACTAGATAGTCAAACAGTTTGCATTAGGACTGTTAGTAATGACAATAGTAATGTGCCTTATTGATGAATTTTGGAAAATACTTTTATCGTTGATTTTTACTCTTATTTTAAAACTACAGGATCATAAAAAAGTTATTTAAAAGTATCTGTTAAGTAGTATGTCTATATTTAACCTAAATCTCATGGTAACACTTGAAATTGGTAATGATCAAGTATTTATCCAAGGATTAATATTGTAGTGGTTTTAACCTACTTTCAGCATTGTTTGCCTGTACATTCCACCTCTTCAGGACATTATTCTGTTCTTCTAGTGATATTAGGTGGTTTTGTTTTAACAATATAAAATGTAGCTGTTGGTTTTAAACTTGAATTATTTCAATTGATTAAGCCTTAAAAACATATAGAGGCACTGAAGATTATGAAGCAGCTTTGAATTTTCTTTTTTCTCCATTAAATTATATTCAGAGATAAAATACATTTATCGATCAGTAGAGATCAAAGAAAAGATGAAATGTTTTATTCTTTAATTTCTATTTTGTCACCAGTCTATTTGATTTCTCTTGTAAAGTATTCTGAACATCAGTTTTATTTATAATTGACAGAAAGTACGTATAGTATATTAGAACCTTGTTTTTTTTTTTTTTTTTTTTTTGGAATACCATTGGTTCTTAATTAGAAGAAAAAGTTTTAACCAGTATATATAAGAAAAATATTTCTATATAAGAAGATAGAACTATTCTGAATAAGCGTGGCAGTTAAAATTATATCCTGAAATATAAATCTTAATAAATTGATAAAATCTCAAGATTTATTCTAAATAATATGTCTAACTTTGAGGACTACTCTAACTTAATCTTTATGTGTTAATGATGTATTGGGTACCTTTACATTTTAAGAACTCTGTTCACCATAAACAGAACTTCTTGTATAAAACTCTGCTGAGAATGTAGCTTAATTATAATTAGTATGTACATTTCTAACCTGAATACGTTTTGCTCATATGATGCTTTGGAATAGATTTTGTATCACTGACTTTACAAAATTCTTCTTGAAGCCCCGAAGTCTTCAGATGAATTCCTATGTGTGATTTTATAGAGCAATGCTAGTTCTGCCACATAGCTTTAGAGACATTTGACAATACAAATATGATTTGATGAGTTGCCCTAGTACTTGTACACATACATTAACACTTGTCATGAATCCCAAAGTAAGACATGTTATATAAATTGTTTGTGTTATTTAATAATTAAAACAGTTGGACAGGACAAATACAGGTCTTTCTTTGTAATGTTGAAAATTATCAACATATTTGTATAAGACCTATATCGAGAAGTTATTACTGAAAAAGGTAAATGGATCAAAAACTGGCATCAAACGGTGAAAAATCTTACGAATTACTAAAATAAGCATATCTCTCTAGTGATTTTATTCAAATTATAGGAGATTTAAGAGAGGGGGAGAGAGGCATAATTAAAGTGTAGACAACATACATGAAAGAATTCACTACCTGATATTATTAGAAGTTAATAGTCATTAAGTGGTATTTACATTCTCATAGAAATAGGTTTCGTGATTTTGATAGTTTCACCATACTCCCATCCCCAAAAGAATTGTTTTCTGTTCTTATATATGTCTCTTTTAAAGGGTTTGAAATGTATAACTGATTCTCAGAACTTTGTGCCTGTAGACACATTGAAAGACTAAATAACTGAGTTTAAAAAAAAAGTTCAAATTGGTACTATTTCTTATATACCCCAGAAATCTGTATCATTGCAAGTACTTTTATTATGACTGTAATCATATTAGAGCACTATCTGAGTCTCCATGTTTAGCAAAGTACAATATGTTCAGGAACTGGCTGGTCTTTCACTGGGCATTTGTGATAAATATTTATTAGCATTATTGTACAACAAGCATCAGATTTGGAACTTTATCATGCAAAATAGACAATAATGCTCTGGTTCTATAGATTCACTAACCTAGTGCCCATAGGCATGTAAGAATGGAAAGCGTTGATTTATCAGTTTCAGTTGTATGAGGGTGGGATAAAGGTGAGTAAGGACATCTGCTTATACCATTAATGTTTTGCTCCAATTTATACCATCAGTTTGCCAAATAAACTTGATTTTAACATTGTTTTTAAAACCTGGAAACATTTCATGAGAACTAATTAAGGTTACCAATATTAATTCATTAATGGATTGCATCAATATTTAATATATTTTCTCTTATATCTCAATGTGTAATTCATTAAGTTAATTAAAGCTGAAAGATTTATTCCCTTTACATTTTTTAAATAAAAAATATTTTACTTTAGGCAATTATGGAGTACATCAGCATAGACTGGTTTTTAATAGTTACCTGCTTGAATAGGGTCGCTATGAGTTAGAATCGACAAAACGACAATGGGTTGGTTACTTGAACTAAGAACAAGTTGTTGATATAGTTTTCAGGAATTAATTCCGTTATTTGGGAGATAATATTTCTAGGTTTATGCTGTGATTGTATATAAAATGAACAGCAGCATAAATAAACCAGCAGATACATATTTAAGCAAATGTGACAATTAGAAATGATAAATGAACTTCCTTGTGTGTGCATGTTTTAATTTTTTGGTTTTGATTAGTATGTACTATCAGTAGAAGATAATATCTTGACAGGATAACAGCATCCTGTTGAACACAGATTTAAAGGTTAAGCAATTATATTATTGGAAAATAAATATATCAATTTACCTTCCATCTGTAAGCTTTTTTATGAAGTGTTTTTACAATTATCTAAATTTAAAAAGAATTCAAAGGCTTCATAAAAACCATTTAAATAGTAAATATCAAATTAAGTGTTCAGTGAGTATTAATACCTATCTTTGAGCTGTTTTTAATGATCAAAAAAGAAATCAGTACAGTGATATTTTTCTTTTTAGATCAACAAGGTACAAGATAATCTAAGAGTTTAACAATTGTAAAATATTTGTTTTCTGTTGGCTTGTACTCTCGTTCTTTTTCTCTCTGCCTTACAAATTTAGTTATTTCAATTGTCTGTGGCATATAGAAATTCGCTATCTAAGTTTCTTTTTCATGATGAAAATAAATACTACAAAATACTTTGCATTCATAATATCATTACATATACCCATACCCACCCATTGCTGTTGAGTCGATTCCAACTCATAGGGACTCTATAGGACAGAGTAGAAGTGCCCCATAGAGTTTCCAAGGAGTGCCTGGTGGATTTGAACTACTGACATTTTGGTTAGCAGCCGTAGCATTTAACCACTACGCCACCGGGGTTTCCAGCATTACATATAGGTATTTAATTATTAACTATAACTGAATATCTATATCATTATTATTAAGTATTAAAATTAATATATTTTATGTTTCATTACTTACAATGTAGTTTTTCCTATGATACAAGTTCAAGAACTGTTTATTATTGTGAAGTTCCTTATTTACATTCTTCCCAATACTTTTACATACAACATAAGAATTTTCCTTGTTACATTCAAAGTACCCATTACCTGTTGCCGTCGGTTGATTCTGACTCACAGCGACCCTATAGGTCAGAGTAGAGCTGCCCTATATGGCTTCCAAGGAGCCACTGGTGGATTAGAACTGCCAACCGTTTGGTTAGCAGCTGAGCTCTTAACCACTGCACCACCAGGGCTCCATTCAAAGCACAGCAGATCATATTTTAATTATTGCCCGTTTCATTTTACTTTGATTAAAAAATTCATTAAAATTATAAAGTATTAACAGTACTAAAATACATATTTTCTAAAATTATTTGTGTAAACCAAATGTGATACCTATTTCTTTAAAATTTTATTGCTAACTATGGGATAGAAACTAATTAGAAATTTATTAATTTTAATGTAATTATGTGTTAGTGATACTTCTTTTTATGTACAGATTCTATTTGTATCTTTAAGAAATCTAGTAATTAATATTTTTTAAATAAAACACTGATTCTTAGTAATAGTTTTGTGAAACAAATTATGCTTTTTAAGGTTTTGCCTTAAAACAGTTAATATTAATTACTTAAAACAAAGAAATTTAATGGTTAGCATACATATTTAAAAAATAAATTTCAGGAAAATTAAAAGTATGTGTGATGACTTAATCCAAATTATATGAAAAATAAAAATCAGAGTACTTAGTTTTACAAATTTTGAGGAAAAAATTACCTTGAAATGTTTAAGTGTAGAAAATAATCTCAGTAATATTCATGAGTTTTCAAATTTATGGTACTGATTTTGGTAAATTTGTGTTCACGTTGGCTTGACCAATAATATTTACATAGAATCTTTTATAAGAGTATCTGTATTAGAATTTTTTGCAGTTCAAATAATATTTTTATACCATATTGATAGTTTCTGATATTTTTTGTTTTAATATTTAAAGTTACAGCACTTAAAAATTTCTTGTTTTTGATACATTTGAATAAAAGTGTTCATGTAACAATACAAATTAAACATCTTATCAAAATAATGATTCTCTTGTGAGAAAAATTCAAAATGCGGAGAATTTGAAAAAGAATTTATCCTCTAAAACAGCTTTAGAGTGAATTATATGTAAATAAACAATCAAACATAAGAAATTAATAATGTTAAGTAGAAATTTTCTGTTTAATACTCTAATTTTTAGATGTTGGGCACTGTGATTTTTAAAAAATTAGGATTAACAATGTTATATGATGATAAGATGATTTGCTTTTTACTATTTCTGGAACCTGGATGTTTTTAGTTAGTTTTATTTGAAATTACATTATGTTTAGGCAAATCAAGATCAAATTGTTAAATTTTTGTAACACTTCCTATTTCCTTATATTAGCCTTTCACAGCCTCAATGAAATTATAGAAAACTAAATTTAAATTGTGTGACAAACCCAGAGGTAATAACATTGCAAGTCAATGATTTTTTTAGTTATGTAACATCTTTTAAAGATACTGCAAATGATATAACCACTTAAAATTATTTTCCATTTCCTAGCTAATCATGTGTTGAAAGTGTTATTTAAAAATATTTGCTGTTGATTAATATCAGAAAACTTTCCCTCTTCTTTAAATATGAATTATGTGCAAACCTTTTATTAAATAATAATGTAAATGAAAAACTCAAGAAAATTTGTGCTTGCTGGCAAGGGTAGAAGAATCCCAGGTTGCACGGTGGTAAAGCACTGTACTGCCAACTGAAAGGTTGGTGTTTCAAACTCTCCAGTCGCTCTGAGGGAGAAAGATGTGGCAGTCTGTTTCTGTAAAAGATTACAGCCTTGGAAATGCTATGGGGCAGTTCTACTCAGTCATATAGGGTCACTATGAGTCAGAATTGACCCGACAATAGTGGGCTAAGCAAGAGTAAGAGCAAGACGCTGCAGAAATCTTTAAAAGTTCATATAAACGGTCAAGAAAGATCAGAAGATACCACATAATGTGAGATTAAGTCTACTTGAAAAGAAATTCACATAGAATATATTTACAAGACAACAGCCTTAATTTTATTGGCATTGTTAAAAATATCTTAGAAAAATATGTCTAATGTGTATGGAAAACACAGATAAAAACTAGAATATGAAAGGCAAAATTCGGTTTACTCATACGGGTTCCCTCGCGGAAGAAGGCGAATGATAGCCCTCTGACTGCTTAATGCAGCAGCGTATCATGTAAATATGATGCTGTTTGCCGTGTAGTAGATTCCGACTCATCGCTATCCTATATGACAGAGTAGAACTGCCCCACTGGGTTTCCAAAGCTGTAATCTTTACAGAAGCAGCCTGCCACGTCTTTCCTCCCGGGGCGGCTGGTAGGTTCAAACCTCCAATCTTTTGGGTTGGTAGCCAAGCTCCTAACCATTGTGCCACCAAACATCTTGTAATTCTGTTCTTGCTCACCAGACAACCGTGTGAGAATCTTATTACTTCTGTACATTTTCTTTAGAGAATTAATTTTTTTGGGAGATGCTGCACAAGCTGTGCTGGTGACAGTAGTTATTTCTACCATAATTAATATTGGCATATTGAGTTACACGTTTTATGCCTTGTGAGTGATGTCAGTCACCACTCCCAGATCTGATCAGCTCCGTGACACTGGCCCATATAGTAAACCAAAGCTGTAAGATCAAGTTGAACAAGGTAGTTTCACCCCTGAGGCCTGTCCATCAGTGACCTCTTGAGAGAATTTTTCTTTGAAAAACTACAATCACCAAACATGGCGTACAAGTATAAGGAAAACTGAGGAATAAAAAGGAAACAGAAAATTGAGAGAAATAACATTATCAGAAGGAAAAATACCTCAAACAGAAATATTATTTTGGTGATATTTATTGGGGCTTTTAATTATTTATCCTCACAAAACTAAAATTCAGGATTGAAAAATAGCATTTAATTGTTGAATGAAATTCTAAAGATTTATTTAGAAATAGAATTACTCCTTAAAATTTAGTATGTATTCACTGTGTATCTTTTTGTAACTTTCCTTTTTAGTCACCTTTATATATTCAAGATTTTTCCATATTCATTAGTTTAAAACTAGTCCATCCATTATAACTACTCTGCAGTATTTCATTATACAATTATGATTAAAACATGGTTCAATATTTCTTTTGTGATGTCTAAAACAGTTTGAAAGTGTAACAGTGCATTAAAATATGAAGAAATATGCTTCATTATATAATGCTAAAAGATCATCTAGTGTTTATTTTTTAATTCAAATGTAATACATACTCAACGGTGCTTGGGGGAAAACTAGTGAAAAGTGCAAAGGAAGGGAAACATATACATCCAAAAGTTACATCTCAAAGGTAACCACTGTTCACATACGTTGTATGATATGATCTATGTGGGTGATATTGCCGTGTGTTTATGTTTGTCTGTTATGACACATTTATCATAGCAATATTATTTTGTTTACACTTTTGTGTTTTTTTGGTTAAAATATCTATACTGTTAAATATCTTTCTACCACAGCATCATTTTAGTGAATGCCTATTGTTTCATTGTATGGATTTAATGGAAGTTATTTAACAATGGCCTATGGTTGGACATTTCAGATTTTTTTTTAGCATTTTTATATTAGAAAGAAAGCTGAATGAACACTTTTATTGTTGTTTATGTTTTTGTTGACATCCAAAAGCATTTATTTAAGATAAATTCTCAAAAGTGAAATCCCTACATCAGAAGATATGCCTAAGTGTTTTTGATTTTTAATTTGATTAATATAAAGCAGTAACTTCCATTAGCTTGTTATTAAATAATTGGAACCTCCATATTGTTGTGGTTGACTTGTAAGTGAATCATTGCTTTAAAAAAATACATCTTTTGGTATTTTATATCATAGGCATAGCACTGAATGTTGTCAGATTCTGAGATTTGATTTCCACTCAATGCTTTATGATCTCGGATGAGTCACTTAGTATCTCTTAGCTCCAATTTCCTCATCTATAAACCATGAGCTTGTAATAGCACCCAGAGAACATTGTCAACACTGAGATTTTATCACTCCAACTCTACAACTAAATTTTGGAAAAAAATAAAATAATGTGTAGGAATAAAAACAAGCCTGTATATGTCCCTGACTTCTGTGTGTTAACTCACTTGCCAATTGCAAGGTTGCAAGATTTTTTTTGGTCAGGTATCTTATAGTATCTTACAATAATTTCTAATAATAGAGCCAATTATTTGGACTGAAGCTCAAAGTAACATTCTTTTATCTTTCCTTAGGTAAACAATGACCGCATAAAGTTTTGGCATATAGACACGTAGATAGTGACACGTATATCTACAATTATTTCCACAGGTTGTATCATCTTATTTTTAGCTGTGAAAATAATGTGTGTGTGTGTGTGTGTGTGTGTGTGTGTGTGTATGTGTGTATAAAAACTCATTGCTGTTGAGTCGATTCTGACTCATAGCAACCCTATAGGACAGGGTAGAACTGCCCCATAGGGTTTCCAGTGAGCTGCTGGTGGATTTGAGCTGCCAACCTTCTGGTTAGCAGGCAAGCTCTTAACCACTGGGCATATGCATTCATGTATATTAATTCTTGCACAGACATTAACTATCAATGTATATTACACACCAACATTTATGGCACTTCAAATACACTTCTGATTTATGTCAATTAGTTTAAATATGTCTCTATTTATAATTGCAACTTAATTTTTAAAAAATATTTGTTCCCAATCACTTGAAATTCCTAGAAAAATAATTTTTTTTAATGTTTGGATACTTCTCAAAACTAAATAAATCTTAAACAAGTAGTTGCCATTGAGTCAATTTCCAGTCATGATGACCCCATGTGTTTCAGAGTAGTATTTTGCTTCAGGGGTTTTCAATGGCTGATGTTTTTGCAAGTAGATCGCCAGACCTTCCTTCCAAGGTGCCTCTGGGTGGACTTGAACCTCCAAACTTTCAACTGGCAGTTGAGCATGTTAATCATTTGCACTATCCTGGGACTTCCAGATAAATCTCAGCAGTGCTTAATATGTGATTGTTAAATGAAATTATGAATTAGATTTGTCCTTACTTGTTGCCTTAAGTCCAGTTACTTGAAGCCCTAATTGAACCTGATTACCTTGTGCTATATTCTCAAAAATAATCTGTATTCTCTTTCAGTGACTCTCTTCCTCCTGGTCTATAAAAAACTCTCTATCTCCAGAGGTTTTTGCTTTTAAAATATATATACAAATCTTTAGTCAATGTAATTTCTAATTATATTTCATAATATATGTGGGAAATAGTTTTTGTGATTGATGAAGATATGAATGCTCCCTAGGTCCTACTGTTCTACGCCCTTGTCCTCTAACCAAAGTGAACTGACACAGACATATGTATATGTGTGTATATGTGTGTACACGTGCACAGGTACATACATGCATGCACATACAGGAACAAATGCAAGTGAGCACAGCCTCTCACACAAGAGGGCATGTCCACCAAAGCACACCAAGCACACATCTTACCATATGCCATCTCCCACCCAGCCTCCAAGTACACTGGAAAACAAGAATCATAATCTTAACCTTGTTGGAAAAGTTATCGATATCCCGTCACAATCCGTTTGATCCCTTATAGCACAGTCTCCAGGATATATATCCAATTAATAGATTAAATTGTATATAAAATATGCATCAGGAAAGAACAATCAGTATAGTCTAACTACTTGCAATCAAACAGCATATCAAAAAGCTGTAAAACGCTGTATACTTAAAGTGATATAAAGACCTCTGATGTAGACAGAAAATTAGAGACAAACCTGAGCAGCAGACAAATTTCAGTTGAATCCTGGTGTAGTGAATTCTGATTGTCTGCTATTTTCTCATAGAGTCGGGGGGCAGTGAAGAGCTTCCGAAGTTCAAGTTAGAAGTCTCAGGTAGGAGTATATTGATATATGATGAGAATCCTAGGGACACATGACATTCGTTGTTAGCCTTTAGTCAGTTCTGCTGGTCCTTTTTTTTTTTTCTCCATAATTTATACCTGAATACATGGTCTTTTTAAATGAAGAACCCTAGGAGCTGTGGGATAGCATACATTCAAATTAGGCTAAAGTGATCATAAGGGTCCTTCCCTTTTACTCTACCACCTACTACAGACTTCTTCACTTAAAGAAAAATAAGCACAAATGATAACATGTTACCTTGTAAATATGACGGGCAAAACATGAACACCTTCTGATCATTGTCCTCTAAGCAGCCACGAGAAATAAAATATCTCCTTCAATACTTGCGTGCATCCTCCCCAACAAAGCTGAAAAACCCTGGTTTTTTCAAAACTGCAAATCATATGCATTTTTTCCTTTAACCCTTCTTTTCCTTTTTATGTAACTAAATGCATTTTTATTATTTATCCCTTTAAAATAAAAATGTGAAATTAATATAGTTATTTGTAGTTTGATGTATATAAATTTCAGACAATATGTTCTATTTCTATTTACGGCTTTAACTAAGGAGGAAAAAAACAAGGTTTGGTTCTGGACTATTGGATCCAGTGTCTGTAAAGCCCAACATCAGGCTGACCCCAACCTCCATGGCCCAAACCCCCACACCTTCTGTGCTCTGCCAGAAGGAGACCACTTCCTTCTTTTCCTTTCCTTTTGAATGACACTCACCTTACCCCCTTCTTCCCTGACTTTTATATGCTCAGGTTACTCTACTCACATCCCTTCTTTGGGAGGTCACCTCTCTCTAGGTGTTTCTCCCAGAGTACCTGTCCTTTGAGTGAACATCCACATCATCATTTGTAGTAGGCACATAGGTGAAGAAGAACTAAAAAATATTTCCCAGCATTAGGCCTTAAAAGAAACCATCCACAGTTCACATAATTAGGTATTTGGGGTAAATAAAAACAATGTGTGAATTTGTGAGAGATTTTCTGTGTAATTTAAAGACAGTAATGACTATTAAAAAGTCATGCTATAAAAGATTGTTAAAATTAGCTTTTGCACATGCTAGAGAAATACAACACAAGACCACCTAAAATTAGTCTGGCCATTTAAAATAAGAAAGTGTTGTAATTTATTATGTATTTTATATGCATCTTTTTTCTTATCACTATGCAGCATAATAATTTATTTGCATATTACTAAGTAAATGTCATTTTAAGTGAACCATTTATTTGTCAGTATCATTAAGCTTCTTTTACTTCTCTGGCATTGTTTGATCAACAGTACACTTCCACACATCTCATGTCACTAAGCCTACTTATGTTCATATTGCCTTGGAGCCCGTTCAGAACTTTAAAAACGGAAGCAATATTGCACTAGACCCAAACAGTCAACCTAATTTTAAAAGGCAAAGTAATTTTCTGTAACCTAATATTCATGTATTTTTGACGTTTTTTCTTCAGGTGTTCAGGTGTTTTGCTTCCTTGTTTTAGTTAATTGGAAAGCTAATTACAAGAAAGTCTTGATTGCATCTTTGGGAGATGTGGTAGAACAGGAACTATTTCATAGGAGATCAAAGCACTCAAAAAGTCCTGACAAGGATGGCAGGTGAAGTAGTTTCTTAGGGCTACCGTGACACATACACACAAACAGATGCCTTGAAAGAACAGAATTTGTTCTCTCATTCTTCTGGAGGTCAGACATCCAAAGTCAAGATATCAGCAGGGTTGGTTCCTTTTGGAGGCTCAGAAGGAGAATATGTCCCATGACTCTCTCTGAGCTTCTGGTTCTACCTACTGCCGTCGAGTCGATTCTGACTCATAGCGATCCTATAGGACAGAGTAGAACTACCCCACAGGGTTTCCAAGGAGCAGCTGGTGAATTGGAACTGCTGACGTTTTGGTTGGCAGCCTGAGCTCTGGTGGCTGCTAGAAATCCTTGGGCTTCCTTGGCTTGTAGACACATACTCTAATCTCTGCCTCCGTCTTCACGTGGGCTTCTTGTCTGAGTCTCCTTCAATCTCTCACTCTGTTTTCTGTCTCTATATATGTGTGTCATATTTCCCTTTCCTTTCTCTTATAAGAACACCAGTCACTGGATGTAGGGCCCGCCCTGGGTGTAGGGCCCACCCTAAGTCTAGGACGATCTCAATTCAAGATCCTTCATTACATCTGCAAAAATCCTTTTTTCAAACAAGTTCACATTCACAGGTACTGGGGGTTAATACTTGGACATATCTTTGTTAGAGAGGGGAGGTAATGGAGAAATCTGAGTCACAAGATTAATTAAGGAACATACATTTTAGTAAGGAACACTGAACACAATTCAGAGAATCAAGCACGAGATAAATTGGGAGCCTTGGGATAAATAGGGTAGGTCAAATTTTTTACAAGGATAAATGCCTCTGGGACAAGTTATGCCAGTACCCTCTCTGGTGCACATTTTGAAAGTGTGATCAGCTTGGGGCAGGGGCTTCCCATCATCCCGTCCTGATCTTAAGAGATATTTCTTCCCATTGAGTCTACATAGTAAGTGCAAAAATCAGACCTGAGTTACATTCTTTGGTTCATCAATTACTAAAGTTCTGAACTTAAATTTGATATTTATTTTCTGTGAACTTCCATTTTCTCTTGTGGAGAAAAAGAAGATGGTAAGAATTACTTTGCAACATTCTTGGGATGTGTAAATGAAGTAAAATATCTGCCCCAATGCTGTGTTTTCCGTGATGATGGAAATTTTCTATACGTATGCAGTCCAAAATAGCCACTAGCCACACATTAAGCATTTCAGATGTGCTTAGTGAAGTTAAATTTAATTGATTTAAAATTACATACCCATTTATATGCTTTCATATAGGACAGTGTAACTGTGGCACAATTTATGTCATATGGAGAAAGTTCTTTCTCTCTCTCTTTGTCTATTCTTACTCTCTCCCCATTCTTTTTCTTTAGATAAGTGATAGATACATAGATAGATAGATAGGTAGGTAGATGCAGTTGTTTAAATTCTGGAGTACCATAACCTTGTATGTATGTCTTCAGCTTAGTGAATTTTTAATAAAGCCTCTAATCTGCACAATAGCCTTATATTCTTTCAAGAGCAATGTTGGAAACTAACATTAAACATATAACCTTTGATATCATAGCACTATTAAAATAATGAGAATTTAATATAAATTATTTCTTAGTCTCCTCCTTTCATGGTTTAAATTATAAAGTATAGGAACTCAATTTGATATACTCTGACCTGGTTATCACTCAATGATGTAGATCCCAAGGATGCTATTATAATAAAATGTGCGTGTTAATTCTGGACACATCCTGTACTTCCTAATATGTGATTTATGGTGTAAAGTAGTCATTGCTCCCTTGGCCAACTTAATGACTCTATTTTAATTTATTTCTGTGAGTGTAGATTATATGTGGCTGCAAGATACGAAGTTTCATGTATTTTACGTACTTGGAAAGTAACCGGGAACGTGAGAAGAGTTTTTGATAAGGTTCTAAAATCCAACAACCGCAACAAAATTATCCATCTCCTTATAATGTTATCCATCATAACATAATTTATGACACAGCATGTAAATGTGAACACAAAGCAGCTGAATACAAGGAAAAACCGAGAGAAACACAGAAAAGCAGGCTTTATTCAGTTTATGAAAGATTAATAGACAAGAATCAAACTGGTGAAGGTGGCTGGACTGATATAATAATGAAGATCACCTAACTGATGATTAACAAGTTTGTAATGAAAGCAAACAAACAAAAGTGTATTGTCAGACTATCTATTCTGTTACCATATATTTAGCCATACAAACATGAAAAATATCTCAGTAAATTATGAAAAATTGTTAATAATAGGCTATTTTCTGGTTTAAAAATAATGTAAAATAAATTAGAAGTAACTTAGTAAAAGTAAACTGAAACTGTAATTGCAGACTTTTAGATAATAGCTGTAAAAATAATACCACCTATGAAACCTGTGGGTACAGACAAACCTGTAATAAAAAGAAACTTAGTATCTTAAATACTTAATTACTAAATAAAAAATAATAAATGAATAATTTGCCTGATCAGAAAATATGAGAAAATTACATGAAAACACAAAATTAGGAATGATAAATCAAATTGATAATATTTTAGGGGCCATATATAAGAATTGTTTCAATAGGTTGTATAAACTATAAATTTACCAGTAAGAAAGCTGTTGAGCTATCTTAAAAAAAAACTAGAGCTTGAAAAATTTATGCTATTTTAAGAGTTGGAGAATACAGAGAAAGAGAAAATGTCCTTAAATCATTTTATAAATCAATCTTACAGGTGGCATCAAACTTGCAAAAGTCCATCTGACCATTTAAAAAAAGAGATTTAGAAAATTAAATGTTAATTTCTAATAAAACATTTAATATTGTTATAGAATTTTTAGGCAAGAATTAGAAAGACCCTAGCGGTATAAAAATGTGAAAAAAGAAGCCTTATTATTATTATTTACAGATGATAGTAATTGTTGAAAACTTAAGGTAACCAAAATACTATGAAAAACAATGAGCATTCAATAAAGTGTGCATTTACAAAATAATTATAAATTGATAGTATTGTAACATCAAAAAAAAATCATTTAGGAAATGAAACAATTAAGAACTGCAGCCTAAAACACGAAATGTGTGGACATACTTTCAACAAGACATGCACAGGATCCTTGTGAAGAAAAATATAAAACCATAAAAAAGTAAAAAGAACTTTAATAATTACATTAAAAAAGGCTTAAATAAGACTTGAACAGAGAAGCTTACCTAAATTTCAGAGTTATTGGTGTAGAAGCTCTGCTTTCAGATTGCTTGGGTAGAATACTTACTCCAATGCTCACTGACAGTTTGACCACTGAGAAGTTACCTAGTCTTCATGTGCCTCGGTTTCCCCATCTGCAAAATGACAATAAGAAAAATATTTCATTTACAGAAGTGTGATGCTTAAAAGATGTAATGATGCTGTCTGCAGAAATCTTCCTACCCATACTAATTATCATTTGCTGTTCCTTCTACTATTTCTACTACTACCACTACTGCTTCTATTAGGAAGCTTAAAACATTGAAGATATCACTTCTCTAAAAATTAAATTGTGCCTTCAGTGTAAATTCAGGCAAAATCCTATAAACGTTTTCAATTTGTCAGGTTGTTTTTAAAGTACATCTGAAAAAAATTTGTAAAACTAGTGAAGGGGACTATAGGGCTGCACTGGAGGAAGGGTATGTTCTAGTACATATTAAGATTAATTATGAACTCGTACCATTTCAAATAGTATAATGGAACAGAATAGAGAGTCCAGAAATAAATCTATCTATATAGGGTCGCTATGAGTCGGAATCGACTCGACGGCAACGGGTCTGGGTTTTTTGGTATATATGGAATATTAATATGCGATAACATAGGTATTTAACACTAGTATAAAAAAGAGAACTACACCAACAACCAAAGATAAATATCCTTATAGGGAAATAGATATAGGACTTGAAAGAAGAAATACAAAGGATCAATAAAAATATGGAAATATATTTAACTTCACTAGTAATTGAAGAAATGTGAATAAAAAATCTTACATTTCTTTGTTAACGGGACTTTAGAAAACAGACAATTTCTGCACTTTAGATTAGGGAATGTGTGTTTGCAATAGCCGCATCTTCACAAGTGTAAGGAACAAAGATGGAGTATGAGTTTGGGAGAGGATATAGGTCAGAGGTGGAGAGACAGTCAAACATGATGAAGGTGTCAGAAGTATTGTGGTGATCATTTGCAACAAAGATTATAAAACACTGATTTTACAGCAGTTTGATACGGCTGTATCAAAGGGCCATTCTTTGATTTTTGTCTATTTTATTGCTAAATAGTAAAAAATATTGTGAAAATGCTGTCTTGTCCAAGGTATAGGGAAGCATACAGTTATACACTGCTGGTCAGAATAAAAGCTTATAATCTTTCTACAGGAGAGTTAGTTTTTCCAGGGTCAAAACAAAAAAACAGTATGTACTTGGATACAGAGAGTTTATTTATAGATTTATATTTCAATGAGATTACCGGTAAATTTCACAGAGATAAATATACTTTTCTCAAATTGTTTATAATAGCCAGAAAATAAGAGAAAATAACTTAAATATCTGAGAATTAAATGATGTTTAGATGAATTATGTAACATTCAAACAATGGATGCTATGCAGCTGTCAGTGGACACCGCAGATTTATATTTAGTCAAATGAAAAACTCTTCACAACATATTGCAAAGTGAAAAAATAGTGCATACATATACATATGTGTGTGTGTGTGTGTGTGTGTCCTCAGAGACACCTACCAGAAAGGACTTTCAACAACCCTGTCCCTGTAGTATTTTAGGTGCTTAATTATTTCTTCCTTACATGCTTCTTTGTGAAAAGTGTTCTAGAGCATGCTATCTTTGTAATTTTTTTAAATGATTGATATCTGTGTACTTCCTTAACAAATTCTGTCAATCAGTTAATGCATTCAGAACCATATCACTTTGATGTGACTAGCACTCAGACAATAAATATGTTGATTAAGACCAGTGAAAGGAGTGCTATTTTTCAAAATTAAGGTGCTTAGTGGGAGGCAGACTTAGAGCAAGCTGTTGACTCTGGACTGCTGGTTGTTGTTAGGTGCTGTCAAGTCGGTTCTGACTCATAGCAACCCTGTATGTACAACAGAAGGAAGTACTGCCTGATCCTGCGCCATCCTCACAATAGTTGTTAAGCTTGAGCCCATTGTTGCAGCCACTGTGTCAGTCTGTCTTGTTGAGGGTCTTCCTCTTTTTCGCTGGTCCTCAACGTTACCAAGCACGATTTCCTTCTCCAGGGACTGATCCCTCCTGATAACATGTCCAAAGTATGTGAGATGGAGTCTCACCATCTTTGCTTATAAGGAACATTCTCATTGTAGTTTTTTCCAGGACGTATTTGTTCGTTCTGTCGGCAGTCCATGGTATATTCAGTATTTTTTGCCAAAACAATTCAAAGGCATCAGTTCTTCTTTGGTCTTCTTTTTTCATCATCCAGCTGTTGCAAGCATACGAGGTGACTGAAAACACCATGGCTTGGGTCAGGTGCACCTTGGTCCTCAAGATGACATCTTTGCTTTAAACACTTTAAAGAGGTCTTTTGCAGCAGATGTGCCCAATGCAATGCCTCTTTTGATTTCTTGACTGCTACTTCCATGGGTGTTGATTGTGGACCCAAGTAAAATGAAATCCTTGACAACTTCAATCTTTTGTCCGTTTATCATGATGTTGCTTATTGGTCGATTTGTAAGGATTTTTGTTTCTTATGTTGAGGTGTAATCGATACTGAAGGCTGTGGTCTTTGATCTTCATCAGCAAGTGCTTTAAGTCTTCGTCACTTTTAGCAAGCAAGGTTGTGTCATCTGTGTAATGTAGGTTGCGAATGAGTCTTCCTTCAATACTGATGCCCAATCCTTCTTTGTATAGTCCATCTTCTTAGATTATTTGCTCAACATACAGATTGAATAAGTATGGTGAAAGAATACAACACTGACACACATCTTTCTTCACTTTAAAGCACGCAGTATCCCTTTGTTCTGTTTGAATGACTGCCTCTTGATCTGTGTACAGGTTCCTCATGAGCACAGTTAATGTTCTGGAATTCCCATTATTTGCAATGTTATCCATTATTTATTATTATCCATACACTTGAATGCCTTTGCATAGCCAGTAAAACACTGATAAAGATCTTTCTGGTGTTCTCTGCTTTCAGCCAGGATCCACCTGATATCAGCAATGATATCCCTCATTCCATGTCTTCTTCTGAATCTGGCTTGAATTTTGGCCATTCTGTGTTGATGTACTGCTGCAGCCTCTTTTGAATGATCTTCAGGAGAAAATTTTACTTGTGTGTGATATTAATGATATTGTTCGATAATTTCCACATTTGATTCGATCACCTTTCTTGGGAATAGGTATAAATATGGATCTCTTCCAGTCCAGTGGCCAGATAGCTCTCTTTCAAATTTCTTGGCATAGACAAGTGAGCATTTCCAGGCCTGCGTCCATTTGTTGAAACATCTAAATTGATATCCGTAAATTCCTGCTGTCTTGTTTCTCACAAATGTCTTTAGTGCAGCTTGGACTTCTTCCTTCAGTACCGTCGGTTGCTGATCATATGCTACATCTTGAAATGGTTGAACATCTACCAATTCTTTTTGGTACAGTGACTCTATGTATGCCATCCATCTTCTTTTGATGCTTCCTGCATTGTTTAATATTTTCCCTGTAGAATTCTTTAATGTTGCAACTTGAGACTTGATTTTTTCTTCAATCCTTTCAGCTTGAGAAATGCCAAGAGTGTTCTTCCCTTTGGGTTTTCTATCTCTAGCTCTTTGCACATGTCATTATAATACTTTACTTTGTCTTCTTGAGCCACTCGTTGAAATCTTCTCTTCAGCTCTTTTACTTCATCATTTCTTCCATTTGTTTTAGCTATGTGACATTCAAGAGCAATGTTCAGAGTCTTTTCTGACATCCATTTTGGTCTTTTCTTTCTTTCCTGTCTTTTTGATGACCTATTGCTTTCTTCATGTATGATGTCCTTGATGTCATTCCACAACTCATCTGGTCTTCAGTCATTCAAATTTGTGCACCAATCACTAAGGCCAAAGATGAAGAAATTGAAGATTTTTACCAACTTCTGCAGTCTGAAATTGATCGAACATGCAATCAGGATGCATTGATAATTAGTGGTGATTGGAATGCAAAAGTTGGAAACAAAGAAGAAGGATCGGTAGTTGGAAAATATGGCGTTGGTGATAGAAATGATGCCAGAGATCACAGGATAGAATTTGCAAGACCAACGACTTCTTCATTACAGATACCTTTTTTCACCAACATAAATGACAGCTATATATGTGGACCTCGCCAGATGGAATACACAGGAATCAAACTGACTACATCTATGGAAAGAGATGATGGAAAAGCTCAATATCATCAGTCAGAATAAGGCCCTGGCTGACTGCGGAGCAGACCATCAATTGCTCATATGCAAGTTCAAGCTGAAACTGAAGAAAATTAGAACAAGTCCACCAGAACGGAAGTACGATCTTGAGTATACCTCACCTGAATTTAGAGACCATCTCAAGAACAGGACTGCTAGAACAAGGAACAATTCATAGGAGTTGGGAAAGGGACTCAAAAAGGAGTAAAGTAAGTGTGCAGTTTTCTCCAAGATCTAGTAGTAGTAATTATGTATCACAGGAAATCTCATGGACTACTGTTCGCCTCCTGATATCAGACTACTGATGTCTAACAGATCAGTGTTACTTTGGAAAGTATTTAATTCTGGCTTCTCCTTCCATGTCAAACTCCTACCATTCTTCTGAACTTAATTCCCCACGCTCACTTCAAAAAAAGAAAAATCTTTTGCTGTCGAGTGGATTCTGACTCATAGCAACCCAATAGGACAGAGTAATACTGCCCCATAGGGTTTACAAAGCTATAATCTTTACTGAAGGAGTCCTGGTGGTACAGTGGTTCAGTGCTTGGCTGCTAACCAAAAGATCGGTGATTTGAGGACATTTATTTTTAGGATGATAAAAATCTTCTAAATTTAGATTGTCACTTTAAATAGGTGAATTTATGGTATGTGAATTGTTTCCATGAAGATGTTAACAAAAAATCATATGGGCAAACATTTTACCCAACTGTGGGGTGAGCATGGGGACTAGGTCTGGGCATTGTCGGGAAGGGAGGTGGGGGAGGGTTGTCATCCAGGCTTCAAGTTCATCAGAAGTTAAGCTGGTGGAATAATCAGGCAGGTATGGTCTGCTATCTGGGCTGACCTAGTGAGGCATTACTTGTTTAGGCATCATTGCTTGTGCTGAATTG
This sequence comes from Trichechus manatus latirostris, assembly GCF_000243295.1. NCBI lineage: Eukaryota > Metazoa > Chordata > Mammalia > Sirenia > Trichechidae > Trichechus > Trichechus manatus. Next base: position 793,531 of record NW_004444268.1, read on the forward strand.
AGGGGCAGTGAGAGGAAGGCTGTAGGGATAAGAAGAGATTATCATGAAGGGGCCTTGGTCCTTTGGTGAGAAATTTTAAACAAGCGTCTTCTAGTTTGTGCTCATAAGATTACTGTCCACTTCTGGATTAGTTATATCCATTGTCTTTTTTTCCTATGACGGGCATTTCAGACTTCTTGTTGTTGGGTGATTTTCGACTCATAGCAACCCCGTGTGACAGAGTAGAACTGCCCCATAAGGTATTCTAGACTGTAATCTTTATGAGAGCAGATCACCAGGTCTTTCTCCTATGGAGCCGCAGGGTGGGTTTGCACTCTAACCTTTAGGTTAGCGGCCAAGCACTTAACCACTGTACCACCAGAGCTCCTTATTTCAGACTTAATGTGTATAAAATTTACCCATTCAACTTGTTTGAAGGGCAGGCCTCTTAGATCCATGCCCACAAATCCTGATTCAGGGAGTTTTAAGTGGGGGCAATAAGTCTGCCTTTTAAATGAGCATCTTTCCTTAATCTGATGCAAGTGGTCTATGCGCCAGATTGAGAGGAATCTCTGAAATATATTGTTCATCCATATTCCAAATGCTAAATGACTGACATAGTATATACAATTGCAGTCCTGAGGGTTTAGGTGCTCAGGACATTAGAGTGTGAGCCAAATCTCTGTTCTCTGTATTCAAATTCAAATGGAATTAGAAGTTTTAAGGAAAAAAAAAATCCTATTATATATTAAGAGCTTGGCTGCTAATGAAAAAGATCGGCAGTTCAAATCAAACCTTATGGGGCAGTTCTACTCTGTCCTATAGGGTCACTATGAATCGGAATTGGCTCAATGGCAACAGGTTATATATTGCCAGTAGATGTTATGTTCTTTTTACTAATACATGATGCAAAAAAATAATAAAGGCAGGATGTCATTGGAAATGTGAAATGGGCCAGTGGAAATGTTATACACAAATGCAAGGCTTACAGTCTGGAACTTGTATAAAATTATTTGCAGATATAATTTTAGGGGGCCATAATATGGCAATATCTTTAAGGCTGGAGCAAATTTAGTATAGGATTTAGATTCTACACTTTTCTTCCTGGAAATGAACCTATGTTTCAAAAAAAATTTTGTTTTAAAAAAAAGGACATCAAAAATAATACAATGAACATGCTTTGAAGCAACTTACTGTACTTCATTTAAGCCATGATCACATGCATTGTAGCTCTTTTAAGAGGAAGATAAATATCAAGACTATAATTGCAAAGCCTTTCCTTCCCCAGAGAGTGTTTGCTATGAACTTCTATTGATTTCGGCAGTGATTCTGCAGAAAGATATAGCATTGTCCATGGGGACTTAAGTCATGATGCCTAATTTTAGATATATGTATATATTCCACTTAAGGTTTTTTTTTTTCTTTCTATCTCTCTCTTTAATTAGTTATACATTTTTATCAAGAATCCTCAAGACTTTGCCTTGGGAGGATAAAACCTCTGGATTGTGGCCCCAGTTAGCCAATGAACGTAACTAATTTTCATTAAATGTTATTTTGCTGTATGAACATCTTTCTCAATTAATTTTAATTTTGCCCCCTTGCCTGTGGTTTTCAGGAGGTATATATGATCAATAAGATGCCTAATTACTGAAAGGATTTGTTACATGTGGGAATTCCCGGCAAGACAGGATTTTAATAGTCCCAGAGTGTGTAAGACAGACACCTTTACCGTTACTAGCAAGCAAATAAGTGATGTGAAAGAGTTGAAGAAACCTTGTGAGAAAAAAAAAAAAAACTTTCATACACGTCAGTGTTTATGACTTAAAATTTCACCATTAGAAAGAGAATCATTCTGAAAGCAATACCCCTAGTTAAAATGAAAATATCCTTGAGAAAGACAGTGTTCCATTCAGTTAAATAATATTTATTTCACATCCCTCCTGTGTATCAATCACAGAGAGTTGTGTACACATTTTTATCATATTTTAACTATATTGTATCATCTTCTAACTATAACCTGATTCAATACCATCATTTTATTTTATTTTTGAATTCTTTTTTTTATTGTACTTTAGATGAAGGTTTACAGAACAAATAGTTTCTCATTAAACAGTACGCATATTGTTTTATGACAATGGTTAACAACCCCACGACATGTCAACACTGTCCCTTCTCAACCTTGAGTTCCCTATTACCAGCTTTCCTGTCCCCTCCTGCCTTCTAGTCCTTGTCCCCATTAGTCTTGTTTTGTTTTATGGGGCTGTCTAATCTTTGGTTGAATGGTGAACCTCAGGAGTGACTTCGTTAGTGAGCTAAAAGGGTGTGCGGGGGCCATACTCTTGGGGTTTTTCCAGTCTCTGTCAGGCCAATAAGTCTGGTGTTTTTTTGTGAGTAAGAATTTTGTTCTACATTTTCCTCCAACTCTCTGTCTGGGACCCTGTCAGAGCAGTCAGTGGTGGTAGCTGGGTACCATCTAGTTGTACTGGACTCGACAATACCATCATTTTAGATAGTTAAACATTAAGAGACGTAGAGTGTAAAGAATGTTCAAGGAGCCCCAGTTAGTGTGCTGCCAAGACATGATTTAAACTCAGATCTAGGGGCCGATTTTCTAAGAGGGAAGGTAAGCATGGTGCTTAGCCTGCTTACCGGATCATCTGTGGTGAACAGTTTCACATTTTTCCACCACATCAAAGATTCTGCTTCTAGGTATGGCTGGCATCTGTCTCTCTTCCAACGCTACAACACCTTCCTATAAAATTAAAGCCTCTTTTCAAATTTGCAGTCCCTGATAGGGGTGGATTATCCAGTAAGCAAGGTAAGCACAGACTTACTTGTGCTTACTTAGTAATCTGTAATGCACAATTTCACATGGGCTTTTGTTCGATTCCTAAACCCAAGCTGTTTCTGCAAGTCATAGGAGCAAGGATGGTAGTTGTTTCAAAGAAGCAAGTAGGCTCTGAGTCTGGTTCAAACCCATTGCTGTCAAGTCAATTCCAACTCACAGTGACCCTGTAGGACAGAGTTGAGCTGCCCCATAAGGTTTCTGAGGAGCAGCTGGTAGATTTGAACTGCTAACCTTCTGTTTAGCAGCCAAATGCTTAACCACTGCACCACCAGTGCTTCTGAGTCTGGTTGAAAAGGTGTAAGGTAGAAAAACAAGGTCATTGTTTTAGGTAATAACTGTAAATCTATAACAGATATATCAGAAAAAGAAGCACTTAGTCAAATTCTCTTGACTCTATTGGTAAAACTTCAGAGTTGGAAAGAGTTTAGGGATTGTTTAGTCCAGTACTCCTTATTTTTAAAATGACCAGCGAGGTTTTCAATCTGAGAAGATCACAGGCGTCATTTATGGTTTCTATTCTCAGAGAGATTGAGGAGAACCAGGATGGAGGAAAATTCAAAATTCTTTGGCAACAAAGTAAAGCCTCTGTAGGAGGGAAAAAGATTGTAAATCCTTACTGGAGGAGACACTTTTCAGGTTTACCTGAGTGCCACTTAGTGAAAGAAATGTAAGAGAGAGTCTGCCAACTTGGTTTATTTTTAAAACTGTAATACATTTTATCTTAGCCAGTTTTTTCCATGAGGAAGAGAGTCTGAACTCATCAGTATTATTATCTTACATCCTGTATTTTACATGAACTTCTTAGTACATATTCAAAATATATTAAAACAACATTATTTTTAAAACATAGGTATTGAAATGATGTGAAAAAAATAGAACTTTTTCTTAGATAATGTATTTAATTCAGAATGCATTTTAGTGTTTTGTGAGGCAATCCAAAATGTGTTAACCTGCAATTTCTGATACTTTCAGGAAGTTTGTTTAAGGAATTTGGTTGTTTTCTCGTAATTCTATTTGACAGAACTGTATGTGTGCGTGTGCATGCGTATGTTTATAATACCATCTTTTCACCTTTAGTTAATTAGATTTTAAAGACAGGCATTTTAGTTAGGTTTTGGGGAAAATGGAACATTTTTGTTTGCTTACTTATGCTTTATGTACTACGAGTAAGTTCACAGTGTCCATTATTTAAAGAGCCAAAACATAACCTCTCTGTAACTCTGGAGGCCTCTTATCCAAAGTCATTTTCTACTAAGTAGGAAGCTTCTCATAGTCAGTAATCACTTCATCAGGAGGTCATATATCTTATCGAGTAGTTCAATTATCACATTAAGGTGCTTTATTGTGGGACATTCTCTTTGATACTTTCCTCTTTCTGGTTGAAATCCAATAAGATAGAGAATCACTTACTTGTTACGCATTTAAAAATAGATAGACTCAGTGTGTACAAGGCAGGTGACTTTAAAGTCAGGCTGTTGTATTAGTTCATATGTAGGATAGAGATTAATATCTGCTATTGGATTTCTTTGATTTTTTTCCTCAAATTTATTATATTACACCTAATTATACAATATTCCTTTTAAAAATATAGTAAATGTTACCCAGAAAAATAAAATATGTGAAGTGATATTTCAGTATTAGCTTTTACTCTGAAATTGCTCAGATGGCAGGATTCTAGCTCTTTCAGTAACTGGAGGGCATCTATTTGGTGTTTAATTATCTATCCTGGGGAGGGGGTTCTCAAAGTGGAAGATATATATCAATGTTATGTAGTACTTATTTCTAAATTATTGCTTTCAGGTGGAGTTTCCTTTGGATTTTCTTATTTTTCTAGTGCTGTTTTTTCTTCTTTGGCACATATGTGTATTTGGGTAAACAATATTTGGGAAACAATCCTAGTATTCTTTTATTGTGATAAAAAAATGTGTATATATATATATGTATATATGTATCAAAACATTTGCCAATTCAGTTTTTACACGTGTAATTCAGTGACATTACGTTCCTCATGATGTGCAATGTTTATTTTTTATTAAATTATTGATCAGTATTTATAAATGTTTTATGACCATAAAACTTTCTTTTGAGGAAGTGGAAAGGCCTTATAGCATTTAGTATAGCCAAAATACCATATAATAATGAGATTAAAATATTATTTTAATACTTTGGCCTATACTAAAGAGTCACTAAAGGAATAAAGCATACAATTATAGGATTGAAATAAAAAAAATAAACAATTGCCGTTGAGTCTATTTTGACTCATGGTGAGCTTATGTGCAGAGTAGAACTGTGCTCTGTAGGGTTTTCAGGCTGTGAACTGTCAGAATCAGATCACCAGGCCTTCTTTCACACTCTTAAGTATTTTTTTACATATAGTCTTCTCATTTTTTTGTACCTTTCAAAAGCATTATATCACAGTATTGCTTACTTTCGGTGCTGGCTCAGTCCAGATAATCCCCAAACCATTCATTAGTCTTCCATTCACCTCTCACCAAATGCGATCGAACACTTAGATGTAGTAGTTCCAGTTAAGATAGAGGAAATTAAGTCTTAAAAAGATCCAATTTTTAACTATATTATGTTAGCATGATGTATTTTTTCCTCCTATGACAAACATTCTGTATACAGCGATTTTTTAAATTATTTTAATCAAAATAGATTGATAATGTACTGAAGGATAAACAAAAAATTTGGAAAATGAGCTATTTTAACTTGAAGTTATAGTATACATTTTTTTCTCCTTATGACTTACCAACAGTTATATTTTTATGTGACTTACATTTTCTGTTATATTCCAAAGATTTCCAGGATTTAGAAAGAGTTTAATGATAATTAAAATAACTACAGAAGAGTCATGGTAATGAGGATTAAGTTAATACAAAATTTCTGATTTTATCGAGTTTCAGCAGTATCTCCTATTATATTTTTTTTTGTTGTTATGATGCAAAAATGACAAATTTGGATCCAGTCTCTTTGTTGCCTTAGCCCACTTTCTGATAAAAATAGTGAATTAGCTCCAAGCCAGACATTTAGGAAGAAATATTAGGCGGCCAGTGGTCTCAGATGTTAAGATCAGCACCTGCAGTCATTACAGTTTGCCTGTAAATTTACTCTCATAGGATCTTGATAAATTAGAAGTTGACATCAGGAAAACCCTTCTAACGATTTTTGTAAGTGAAAGTATAATTTATTTTAGAATAATTCAAATAAATCACAAATTATATTATTTAAGAAGTTTAAAAAAAAATTACCCTCCTGAGTAAAGCATTCATTCTCAAAGTCAATATTATTTTAAACATATATTATTTTTTGTTTACTTGTTCATTTATTCAGTAAATCTTGATTTGGTATTCACCGGTAAGCAGTATTTTTTGAGGCATATAGGAAGCAGTGGTGAACAAGAAAAAGAGACTTGCCTGATGTTGATGGACTGACGTTCGGGTGGTGGAGACAGATAAGCAAGTAAAGAAGGAAAGCATCGTTAGTAATAAGCACTGAGTCCAGAATTAGGGTGATGTGATCAAGTGACTGAATGACTACTTTAAAGTAGTTCATTAGAATGCAGTTACAATGGAGATGGTGAACAGTTGTTTGGTAGATTAGGAGGAAAGCAGTCGGGAAGTGCTTTTAAAGGAATTTACGGTGGTGTGGTCCCTATGAGTCAGAATCAACTCCACAACACACAACAACAATAGCAGCTAACCTAATGGTTGGCAGCTTAGACCCATCCAGCTGTGCCACGAAAGAAAGGCCAGGCGATCTGCGTCCATAAAGATTACTGCCAAGAAAACCTTATGGAGCAGTTGTATTTTCTAACATGGAGTTGCCATAAGTTGGAATCAACAAAAGCCAATGGGTATGGTGGTGGTAGGAGTGGAGATAAATTGTAAATTCCTCTCAGTTTAGACTTGGCAGCAACCAAAACCAAACCTGTTGCTGTCAAGTTTATTCCAACCCACAGTGACCCTATAGGACAGAGTAGAACTGCCCCAGAAGTTTTCCAAGGAGCAGCTGGTAGAGTTGAACTGCTAACATTTTGGTTAGTAGCTGAGCTCTTAACCACTGCATCACAGGGCTCCAACCTGGCATTAATGGGGATAAAAATAGTCAGAAATTAAATACTATGTAGGCCAGGACTAGTAAATTCTTGAAACAAGTAACACCATTTCCCACACCACTTTCCTGTGGAAGTATTTACTGGAAAGTTCTTCTGTCTCTTCTGAATCCTTCTTAACAGCACACCATTCAAGGAATCAGAACTGGCTCAGGAAATGAAGCACATACCTTTGTTCTTATCACTTCCCTAAAATTGTGGATTGAGCCTCTTTCTCATGAACCCACCTTACATACTCTTTCTGTGAATCCCTTGGCTGTATGTTAGTAATCTTCCAAACTTTTAGGGAATAGTACTTAAAATCCTTGTTTTACATTAGAATCACCCAAGGAGTTATTTTTAAAAGCTCCATAACTGGGGCCCAGCCTGGGCCATTTAAATCAGGGGATGAGGCTCAGGCATCTATAGTTCAAAAAACTTCTCAGATAAATCTTAACATGCAGCCAGGATTGGGAAGTACTGTCCTAGAAGGCACAGGATGTGTCTCTTTCTCATGCTGTTTTCTTGTTTTTTCCTATTAAGCTGAGCTAGTATATTATTTAAAAAAGAAAATAAAAAGAAGAGGAAGAAAATAAACAAAACAGAACAAAAACAACTCAGGTGGCTGTGGAATGACCATCCGCCAATGCCCATCAAGGCACAACATGCTGCCCTCGGTTTGTTTGGTAGTGTTGAAATGTGCTTATCTTGGCCTAGTGACCTTTTCTATCTCAGCCTTATCACCTTTGAAATTTGTAGTCCATCTGTTGTGCAAAAGAAATATTATGTGAGCCACATATGTAATTTTAGATTTTCGAGTAACCACATTAAAAAAAAAGAAGTACTAAGAAAAAGGCTATATTTATTTTAATAACATTTTATTTAATAAGTATATTCAAAATATTATGATTTTAACATGTAATAAATGAGATATTTTTACAGACTTGTGTCTGTACTGTGTCTTTGAAGTCCGGTGTGTATTTCACATTTCCGGTACTAGCTGCATTTCAAGTGCTCAATAGCCATATGTAGCTAATGGCTACCAAATTGGACAGCACAGTGTAGACTATTAATCTCATAGTTTGATCTTGATCTGTGCTAATATGCTAAACCCTCCCTTAAAAAGTGTAATTTCAAAGTTACTCTAGAATTGATAACTTCAAAACAACTTACCTCTATAATGGTAGGAATTTTGTCTGATTTGCAAATACATTTTGTTCAGACAGGACTTTGAGCCACTACACAAATCATACAAAATAGAAGATCAAGGGAACTTAATAAACGGCTCAATTAGTATGGTAAACTAACACACACACACATACATATATACACAAACAATGTTAGCTGCAAATCAATTCATTGCTTAGATCTACAGGTAGAGAAAACCAACACAGGCAAACCTCAGAGATCTCAGTCATCTCAGTGGGTAATTCTCAAAGGGCTGAAACGTTGATGACCTCTTGATATTTCAAAGGCTCTGGCAAAACTGGATATTCTCTGAAAATGCGGCATCTTATTGCACCTTTGAAGCCTTTCATTACACTCTCTAAATATATTTTTGCTACATTAGCAGAACCTTAATAATCTCTAAGGGCATTTTAAGTATCTGAGTCCCAAAACCTTATAGGTTGAAAACTATTTATGGTTCAGTAAAAAATAATATTAAATAATCAATAAAATTCCTTTCTCTTTTGACTTTATTTAAGTAGTTAAATAAAGCAAGAAAAAAATGTTTAAATTTGTTAGGCAATTTGTAACTATGACTCTTAATTATTTGCCTTATAATTATATTATTTGCATCATAATTGTTTAACCAAACTGGTTAAAAATTAGTAGGAAAAAGATTTATGTATACATTGAACTTAATTTATTTCCATTTTCTAATAATCAGGTAATTTCTTCCTCAATGCTTTACTTTGTTAATTTGAGATGTTTTATTTTAAAAATCACTCTTGGCATCTTTTATGAGCTTTAATACAACTGAAGAAAAGGAGCAGAGGGCATCTCAGTTTAGGAGAAACAAAATAATTGTGTGCTGATTTGTCTACTTTGGAAAACAATTTCCTTTTACCTTGCAAATAACATATAGTCATTAATGGTAAAGTGCTACTCTTAGAAGTCACAAGTGAATATGGTAAACTGTTTCTTAAATGACCTAGCCATGTCTGGGGGGAAATAGGAAAGGAAAAAAAGAAATCAAATTTGTTTGCTCAGGGTTCAAGACATATATATCCGACTACACTCAGAAGAAAAAAAAATAAGTGTTGCGATTCATTTAAAAATACATATTCCCTGGGAGTAGTAGAATGTACAAAATAGCCTTTCTGTTGGGGGAAAAAAAGTGCATTAGACCTACCCAAGTAATTCTGTTTCTAACCTGGGTTTTCATTATCTAGTTTTGAAAAAACAGAGCACTAAAACGACAATAAAAAGACAAAGGAAAACCTGAATTTATTGATTTTATTTTATCATAAAACTTGAGATAGCACACTCAGCATTGGGAACTGCCCTTTGATCTACTCTTCGGCAAGGGAGCGCTCTATTCACCTGCATCTTCACAGATGGAATCATTGTTATACTAATAATTGCTCAATAAGGCAAAAAGAATCACATTAAAAATGAAAAGGTGCTTTTGAACATTGTGAAACAATATAATTTTGCTGAATTAAACACAAAGAGACAGCTAATAGTAATTATAGACCAGAGAAATTTGTTTAATATTCAATTTAATCTATAATACACCAAAAAATTGCAAATAGATTTTATCTTCTCTCTTTAGAATTTTTGAAGAAGAATATGTCCTGTCTCCTTTTCAAAGCTTTGTTCTTCTGCCTTTGGGACTAAATCATAAAGTTCAACCAGCAAAGCTTTGTTTCCCAAAGGACACAGCAGGCATTGATAGTATACTGTAGCTGTAATTCTATAGTGACACCAGATTGGCAACTGACAGAAATCTCTTGGGTGAAAGTGACAAAGCTGTAATATTTTTACAATGGACTGACTGATGTCTTTGGAAGGTCTGTTTGATTTCAAAGGACATTTTATATTTTTCCATGAAGATCAAAGTGTATTAGACCTTTGTGATGAAAACCATCTGACTGCATAATGAGCATTGCAATAAATAAAATTATAGCGTTTCTTTCCTGAACTATTTATTACTTGAAGCCGATTAAGAATATTTCAAAGCGTAGATGAAGTACCATTTATTTTTTAGTACAAAGTAGTTATAAGGTTATCTTTATTTCTATCTGATTAATAGAGAATAAATTATTTAGAAAACAGAATGTGTTGCCTAGCCCTGGGAAGAATGAAGAGCATATGTATTTTTATGAGAAAATATATTTATTATTTATAGTTAATAAATATTTAAATAGATTATTACAGAAAGTATTTTGTTTATATCAGGTTTGAAACAAAGTATGAAATATCATGTTAATTTTTTCCTGCTTAGCACTGTTAGTTTTACTTTTCAATGGAGGATAGCCCAAATTCCTGAACCTTATTCAGGAGATTTTTAGATATAAGAAGAACAAAAATCAAGAAATGTAGTAAACTAGGCAATTGTGCCAAGAACTACATTGATTTAATTAAAAATTAATTTTTAAAAAGTTTGAAAATGTAAAACTGTAAATATATGCTTTAAATTCCTTCTGTATATGTTTAGAGTTTTCAGTAAAATTAAGTAATTAAGTATTTTAATTGAATAGCTACACTCATTATATTATTTTGAAATTGAGAGCTGTTTACTAGACCTGACCTGAAATCTCAGAATTTGAAATATTTATATTATCCATAATATAAATAATATTAACATGAGTTCTGTTTAAATATATATATATATATATATTCATTTAATGTTTAAAAAATACTAGTAATGGCATTTTAAAATAGCAAAGTACTACTTGGAGAATAATATAAATCTTTTATTTCTTTATTTCATATGTGGTATTAAGAATCAAAGCAATTTCAAAATTGCCTGGACTTATAATGATCAAGTTCATGGAGCTGTGTTTATTTTTTAAATAGTTTTAAAATAGTGTTCATATTTCTTTAGCACTAAAAATATATCTCTGCTTTCCTTGGGCCTCCACTGGATTCCCTTGTAGTGATGGCTTCCTAATAGCTGTCCTGATAAATGAGTTGGTATTGTCCAGAAAGTTAGAAATAAAATTGCTTGCCACACAAATTTCACTGAAAGATATAAACAAAATAGTGTGAAATGGGAATGTCTCAGCAGTTTTACTTTTGATAGGAAATGAGGCCTACAAAGACATCAAAGGTGATTTTTTAAGGTTCATCAAAAGATACAAAATTCTACATTAGAACCTAATTTGACATTGACAAATTTTATTACAATGACTGTTCATTGAGACAATTCTCAACCTTAGAGCTGGTACTGCGCTTCTTCTGGAGCACTTGAGAGTGTGGGAGGGTCTTTTTATTTGTGTCTAGAACCAGGGACCACTTCTGGCGTCAGATGGAAAGGGGCAGGGGTGCTAATCATCTTACAGTGCTCAGGACAAAACCAAAGCTGTTGTCCTTGAGTCAATTCTGACTCATAGCAACTCTATAGGACAGAGTAGAACTGCACTATAGGGTTTCCAAGGAGCAGCTGGTGGATTCAAACTGCTGACCTTTTGGTTAGCAGTGGATCTCCTAACCACTGCACCACCAGGGCTCCAGGGCTCGGTGCTCAGGACAGTCGTGCACAGTATTACTTTCCTATTGTTGCTGTAAGGAGCCCTGGTTAAGTGCTGGGTTAAGCAATGGTTAAGCGCTGAGCTGCTAACCAAAAGCTGGGCGGTGCGAACTCATCAGCTGCTGTGCAGAAGAAAGATGTGGCAGTATGCTTCCATAAAGATAAACCAAACCCAAAAAAAACAAACCTGTTGCCACTGAGTTCATTCCGGCTCATAGTGCAACAATAGGACAAAGTAGGACTCCCCCACAGGTTTCTAAAGAGTGGCTGGTGGATTCGAACTGCTGACCTTTTGGTTAGCAGCCGAGCTCCTACCATAAAGATTACAACCTTGGAAATCCTGCATGGTGGTTCCACTCTGTCCTGTAGGGTTGCTATGAGTTGGAATCAGCTTGACGGCAGTGGGTATTGCTGCTGTAGGATCTCTCGGTGGTGCAAACGATTCAGCTCTTGGCTACTTACTAATTGAAAGGGTGGTGGGTTGAATTCACCCAGGGGCGCCTTGGAAGAAAGGCCTAGCAATCTGATTCTGAACAAAATCAACCATCAAAAACCCTGTAGAGCCCAGTTCTATTCCGACACACATGGGGTTACCATGTGTCAGAGACAGCAACTTTTTGTTTGTTTGTTTTTACTTTAATGCGGCGGTAACAAATTGTAACAAGTTTAGTCGTTTAAAACAACACAAGTTGACAACTTGCAGTAACGTTCATGTCCTGTATGAGTCTCGCTGGTCTCGAATCAAGGTTTCGACGGGATCACGTTCCTTTCTGAACGCTCATCCATTTCCTCGCCTGTTCCAATTTCTAAGAGGCCACTCGTATGCCCTGGCACGAGGCTTTATTCCTCCATTTTTAAAGTCAGCAAGCTTTTATCTCTTTGACCATTCTCCTACAGTCGTATCTCCGTCCAACCACAGGTGGGAAATACGCTTTCTTATAAATTCCCATGTGATTAGACCACGCCAGCCAGGAGAATCCAGGTCAGTCTCCTTATCTCAAGGTAATCACATCTCTAAAGTCCCTTTTACTGCTTAAAGTAACATATTCACAAGTTCTGGGGATTAGAGCTTTGGGCTGTGGGGGGTGAGTATTCTGCCTATTACATACAGTACAGTATGAAGAATTTTCACGTTTATTCAATACCTTGCCTTCTTTGGAGCACAGCATTGGCGGGCAGGAGACAGGGGTCCCAAAATAAGCTGACAATCCTTGTTTTTTGTTACTTGTATTTAATGTCGCTTAAAATAGTGTTCAAACCCTGGTGGCTTAGTGGTTAAAAGCCAAGGCTGCTAACCAAAAGATCAGAAGTTCAAATCCACCAGGCACTCCTTGGAAACCTATGGGGCAGTTCTACTCTGTCCTATAGGGGCGCTATGAGTCGGAATCGACTCGACGGCAACAGGTTTGGGTTTTTTTTCTTTTAAAATAGTGATAAGGCTTGTTGATGTGTTGTGAGATTGTTAACCATTGTCATAGAGCAACATTTCTAGTAACTGTTAAATGAGAAACTATTTTGTTCTGTAAGCCTTCATCTTAACTGAGAATAACAGCACAATTGGAAGAGCGTAGTCAATGTCACTGAACTGTGCATGTAGAAATTTTTGAAATGGTGTATCTTTGGCTATGTGTATTTTCACCAAAAAAAAAAAGATTGAGAAGTTAGAGGGTTGACATGCTGTGGGGTTGTTAACCAATGTCATAAAACAATATGTGTACTACTGTTTCATGAGAAACTGTTCTGTAAGCCTTCACCTGAAGTACAATAAAAAATAAAATAAAATAGTGATCTGGCTTTGTTCCATCCCCTTTATCTACTTATAGTTTCTGGCTAAAGCAATCTAAAATGGTAACATTGAGTGATGAATCAGAATGACATCAGGGATGGTTCTAACAGTCATTTCTAGGAGATAGAAGCAGATACCTGCTGCCATCGAATTGATGCCAACTCATAGCTGAGCGTCAAAACATGGAATTCTTTACTCTTCAGTCTCTGAAGAGATCTGTGGCTGGCTAGCCTGTCTTCTACAGATGCTGGTCACAGGTTCACTTTCTGTGGGTGCAAGGGGCCAAGTGGGAATCAGTACAGAAAAGGTGGAGGAAGAGATACGAGACGACTGTCCCTCACTACTTAATTTCTGGATGAGGAATTTGAATTCAATCAATCATAGTTAATTTTTGAAAAATCATGTAAATTTTAATGGACACTCTTCATGGTTATATTATTTTCAGCCTTTCTCTTTTATGTAGGAAATTTTATTTACCATACAGTATGTGTTTAAGTCTGTTGAGGATTTTAAAAGACTTCGGGTTCCAAATAATATTCCCTATTTTTTTCTAAATTTGAAAAGAATAAGTAAAATTAATTAAAACAGTCATGAATTTGTTTTTACTTGTAGCTAGAATATTTAGAGTAATGATAAAACAGTATTATTTATACTACCTGTGTATATAGTTATAGTGAAGTTTTACTTTTGTTTAAAAACTAACTGTATTCAAAGGTATTTTAAATGTATTGTCCCCTGTAATAAGACTTAAACAACAGTTTCATAAGGTAGCTATCATTATTTCTGTTTCACGAGTAAGGAAAAAAGTTCATAATAATCTTGCCTTGAATATCAACAGGTTTAGTAAAGGGTGAAGCCAAGACTGGGACTCTGATTTTGTGGTCTGTTTTTTGGCAGCTGTGCTAAAGTAAAACCATTGTGGAAATTTATTTACAATTGTTGATTGCTCATTAGATAATATCAAAGTTTCTTGTTTAGTAATGGTCTGGGAAAAATTTTGAGTTACTTGTTTGAATTATTATAATAGTTTCTAACTGTATTTTTGCTCCTTAAATATATTCTTAGGCAATCTGTGATTTTATTTATGCTGTGTAGTTCAATGGGGCAAATCTTTAGGTTAACATTTGTTAACATATAAAAATGTAATTAGCTGTATAAAGCTGGTTCCAGGATTATATTGCTGAGGAAAGTCAGAACTAGCTAAATTAATCTTATGGGAATCACACTGCCTTGATCAGCTCTTCGCTGATGACCATAAGGAGGGGAGGAAAGGAAAGTATCCTTGGAGATTTCTTTCATCCCTGATGTTCTTTCCTTTTCGTATTTGGAAATTTAAAGTAAAATATCTTTTCTCTGTTTCAGATAATTTATAAATTATTTTAATAAGCATGTTAAATAGTGATTTCATATTAAGAAAATTAGGATAAAATTTTAAATTTTACTAACGCAGTAGTGATTATTCAATAAAACTAAAATATTATTATATAAGAAAGTTAAAATGCAAATGTATTAAAACAGTTTCCCCTATATGCCCTATCAGTAACCATTAACTCCTTTACTTTTAACTTGATACTATTGATTAAAAAAAAGTTAACTAGAAAAGGATTAATCCAATAAAATGATATAAAAATAGTTGAATTTAAATTTTCTTACTTTGTTGTAACTTTGCCTTCTTTCCCACTTTAATATTCTTTTGTCCTGTCAATTTTTCCTTATACCTTATTTCAGCATGAAACCAGTAGAAAAATTATGAAAACATGATTAGTTCTTGATTTGCATTATTTAAAACAGAGAAAGCCCCACATTTTTCTCATGTTTATATGATATGTTAATGTATATTTACTATATTTTGATATTTTTTCTTGTTCTGCTGTGTTTTAAATGTTTATACGTATATTTTCTTGTCTTGGTTTATCATGTCCTGTAGAACATTCCCAAATATTTCTCTACTTATTTGTAGAAGTCAATATTAAATGTTTTAGAAGAATCAGTAATAATATATTCTTTGTTTTATTTGATTTTTATTGGGCCATCCTTCAAAAAATGTGTTTCTCAATTATGTTCATACCAAAGAATGCTACAGGAAATATTTATTCAATAAACAATTAAATTTAGAAAGATAACAATATTAGTAGTCATAAAATTAGAAAATAAAAGGATAATTGATCAAAATTAATGAACAACTTCAGTATACACAGTGTTTCCTTTTAGGCAATCCTATGTTTATGGTATATTTTAAAATATAGTTGTTTTATCCATATCTCCTTTTAATTCAGTCAGTATATTAATATCATCCAGTCACCATTTCTCAACATGATGGTGACTATGTCTTTGATAAAAACTTGTATTTCTGTACTTTATAACAACAAGAGGAGGAAAATTAATTTCATACCAGTATCATTTTATTTTACTCGATCAAAGGTTAATCCTAGCAAACCAAACCCTTCTAATATCTTTGGTTGTTCAGGAAAGCATTAGCAAGAAAGTTGTCACTTCATTAAGATTTTCTTAAGAATTAAGACAATTAGAATAAATAGTTACAGCATTATTTATATACATTTTCCTATTCTTTTTCTTATACTGGAAACTCCAGTTGACTTAGCTTTCATATAACTGTAAGTGGTGACTCAGAAAATGACATTTGAAAAAATAGACTATTCTCCCAGCCCCATGAGGCCCACTGAGCATGAAACGACCACTGGCACAATGGTGGCCTCCTATTATCAAGTAACTGGAGTGAAGTTGATATACCAGCAGTGGCTGGAGTCTGGTTCTGGCTCATAAAACAGACCTTTTCATTCTCTGCTATGTTCTGGCTCATGAAAGCTACAATATGTAGAGAACTGTGGACATAAATTTTAGAATATGATGTCTCACAGCTTTTGGATAACTCCTTTATGAAAATCAGATGGCAAAAATGCAAGTAATATACTTAGCAGCTACAACAAAATTATTTTCATTTTACTTTGCAATAGGTAATTCTTTTTTTAAAATTTCAGGTGTTTATGAATATCATTTCAATCAATATTTTATATTAAATGTTACATATTACAAATCAAGAGTGATGCTTGCATATAGTACCTAAGAATGCTCTAAAAGTATACATTGTTTAGTGCATTTTTATGGTGATGATGACTTAGAACAAATAGTAAACCTCCCTGTCATTTCCTTGCCTAGTATCAATTGTTTATTCAGTCATCCAACACATAGTTATTGAGGGCCAAACATGTGTCAATGGAATCATGTTATTAATTATTTTTGAACCCAACTTCAGTTGTAGTGAGCAAGAAAAAGCCAACTTTTCTTATTTGAACACATAAATATTTACATAGAACATTCTTTTAGGCACTGTGGAAGAGGGAAAAAGGATTTATGAGAAGAATCAAAAAGGAAAATACACTTCTGCTTCTTATCCTAATTTTCAGCTTCTCAAAGCTTTCTAAATGTGGGACAAAGTTTCAGGGAAGCCGTAGATACTTGCTGTTCCCACTCAGGACACTCTTTTTCAATGATTTTAATTTTCCCTGCTCTACAGTTTAAAACTTAAGTCACTAAGTGAGGAAAAGAAAAAAGGGCGGTTACAACATTGCCCTTCAAAATCTCTCTGAGCATTTCATCCCTCATCTTATTCTTTCCTTGGTCTGAGAGCCTGAGTTATAGTAGCATTGACCCTCAGGGAGTCTCTCAGTAGCACAGGCATTGTCACATTCAGTGATTTTGGGGAATCTTATTCTGGTTGTTGTTAGGTGCCATAAGACGGTTCCCACTCATAGCAACCCTATGTATAAAAGAACAAAACATTGCTCAGTCTTGCACCACCCTCACTGTCGTATCTATGTTTGAGCCACTTCTTGCAACCAGTGTGTCACTCCATCTCCTTGAGGGTCTTCCTCTTTTTCACTGACCCTCCATTTTACCAAGCATGATGTTCTTCTCCAGGCACTGGTCCATCCTGATAACATGTCCAAAATAAGGGAGATAAAGTCTAGCCATCCTTGCTTCTAAGGAGCATTCTGGCTGTACTTCTTCCAAGATGGATTTGTTTGGTCTTCTTGCATGAAATATTCAATATTCTTTGTCAACACCAAAATTCAAAGGCATCAATTCTTCTTCAGTCTTCCTTATTCATTGTCCAGCTTTCACATGCATATGAGGCAATTGAAAGTACCATGACTTGGGTCAAGTGCACCTTAGTCTTCAAGGTGACATTTTTGCTTTGTAGCACTTCAAAGAGGTCTTTTGCAGAAGATTTGCCCAAGGCAATATGTCATTTGATTTTTTGACTGTTTCTTCCATGGCACTGTTTGTGGAACCAAGTAAAATAAAATACTTAAAAACTGTAATATTTTCTACTTTTATTATAATGTTGCATATTGGTCCAGTTGTGAGGATTTTTGTTTTCTTTATGTTGAGATGTAATCCATACTGAAGACTGTACTCTTTGATCCTACTCAATAAGTACTTCAAGTCCTCTTTGCTTTCAGCAAGCAAAGTTGTGTCGTCTGCATATTGTACGCTGTTAATGAGTCCTCCCCCAATCCTGATACCTGTTCTTCTTCATATAGTCCAGCTTCTCAGGTTATTTGCTCAGCATACAGATTGATAAGTATGGTGAAAGTATACAACCCTGACACACACTTTTTCTAATTTCAAACAATGCAATATTCCTTTGCTCTTTTTGGAAGACTACCTCTTGGTCTGCATACAGGTTCTGCATGAGCACAATTAAGTGTTCTGGTATTACTATTTTCAAAATGTTCTCCATAATTTATAATCCACACAGTTGAATGACTTTGGTAGTCAATAAAACATGGGTAAACATCTTTCTGGTATTCTCTGCTTTCAGTCAAGATCCATCTGACATCAACAATTACGTCCTTTGTTCCATTTCCTCTTTGGAATCCTTCTTAAATTTCTAGCAGTTCCCTATCAATGTACTGCTGCAACTGTTTTTGAGTTATCTTCAGCAAAATTTTACTTGTGTGTTATATTTATGATATTGTTTGATAATTTCTGTATTCAGTTGGATCAGCTTTCTTTGGAATGGCCACAAATGTTGATGTCTTCTAGTCTGTTGGCCAGGTAGCTGTTTTCCAAATTTCTTGGGATAGACACTTGAGCAATTCTAGCATTGCATCTGTTTGTTGAAGCATCTCAATTGGTATTCCTTCAATTCCTGGAGCCTTGTTTTTGCCAGTGCTTTCAGTGCAGCTTGGAATTCTTCCTTCTGTACCATTGGTTCTTGATCATATGCTACCTCTTGAAATGACTGATCACAGACCAGTTCTTCTTGGTATGGTGACTCTGTGTATTCCTTCCATCTTCTTTTGATGTTTCCTGGGTCATTCAGTTTTTTGCCCATAGAATCTTTCAGTATTGCAACTTGAGGCTTGCATTTTTCTTCAGTTTTTTCAGCTTGAGAAATGCCAGTCATATTCTTGCCTTTTGGTTTTCTAACTCCAGGTCTTTGCACATTTCATTATAATACTTTGTCTTTTTGAGCCGCCTGTAGAAATCTTCCTTTTAGGTCTTTTACATCATCATTTCTTCTGATACTTTAGTCACTATGAGTCTATGAGCTGCTCTACACTCAGGAGCACTTATCAGAGTCTCTTCTGACATCCATTTTGGTCTTTTCTTTCTTTGCTGTCTTTTTAATGACTTTTTTCTTTCTTCATGTATAATATCCTTGAATAAAAGTTCAACTCTCTCCCTTGACATTAAGGATGTGGAGCAGAAAGAGTTAGGTTCTCTCTTCTCAGCCCTTGTACTCTTAAGATTTTCAGTATTGTTGTACTTCTATTGTGTGTTGGCCTCTCTGGATAATTTGGCAACCTACAGATCACTCTCAAAGTACTTTTGGGAATCTCCATTCAATGGTTCACTGATTGAAATTGTTTTTTCTCAAAGTCTCTAGGTTTTATCCTTTTTTTAAAACATATTTCTACATGTATTGTTCCATTTTTATTTTTCTTTTTTACTAGAAAGAGTCACTTCTGAGTTTTCTAACAAACTTTAGATGCCACATTTTGACCAATTATAATGATGGTATGTCTGTGGCTTGCTGATTCATATGTATCGAAAGTCTTTCGCTTTGATACTATGAAACTGCTGTAGCTGAATTTTATTCTACATCTCCAAATATTATGAGGAAGATGAAACACAATCTAAACATCCAGGATTGCCTAACTCTTTGGGAAAAGATGAGGAGAAGTGTTCCATTTATGTATACTATCTGCATTGCCAATGATGGATACTGTACTAACTAAAATAGTTTTTAAAAGATATATATTTAATGGGGAAAAAATAACATGAGGTTCATAGTAATTGATGCTCTCAAGATTAATGTATACCAAAGAGAAATGTTAATAATAATTAGGTTCTTGCTGAAAGCAACGTATACATGGAATTTGCAACTCTATTGAAACATAAGTCTATTTGCAATTCTGAGGCCTGCCTTAGACTCTGAGTTATACATAAGCAAGGAACATATATTTTGTCTTTGCAATTCTAGCAGGCATAGGGTCCTGTGCAATGAGTAGGTCTTCTAAAAGTGTAGGTCAAATGAAGGAATGTATTAATAAATACATGAGAAAATATCATAAAATCATACAAAGAAACATGATCTTACAGAGATGTGATTATATTAATTTACTTTATTGACCACGTACCAGGTACTATTTTGGCTAATTGTTAGACAGTGAGCAAGACAAAGAGTCCCTGTCCTCACGGAACTTAACAATCTCCAAACCAAAACCCGTTACGGTCAAGTCGATTACAACTCATAGCGATCCTGTAGGACAGAGTAGTGCTGCCCCATAGTTTTCAAGGAGTGCGTAGTGGATTCAAACTGCCGACCTCCTGGTTAGCAGCTGTAGCACTTAACCACTATGCCATCAGGGTTTCCTACAATCTCAAAGGCCATAGCTATATTACAGGATCATCTTTCTGAAAGGGATGGTGTGGCATGAGGTAACATTTCTGGGAGTTCACAGGCTCACTTCTAAAAGAGAGATTTGGGATAATTATTAACATTTCTTCTATCACTCTGTGACCATGATGATTAAGAGGATTCCTTTTTCTTAAGCCTACAAACTGGTTGATTTAGAAACCATCCCTTTAAACTTCATAGATTACAGCCATGTTTTTGTTGACAAGACATCACAGCTGAACCTACAGACCCTGGCTACCTAACACTGTTCCTAAAAGCAACAGTGATTAAACAGTACTTTTGGTATAGTTCATTAAAATAATCTTAAATTACATAAATTTAATAAGTTATTATAAACAAATTTCTCTTCCATTTATATGATCTAATTATGTTGATGTTTAATTATAGCATTGCTCTGTATCTCTTTTGTCTTATTTCCTTTAACTAAATTATGTAGTCTCTGAGTGAACTCCTGATCTGACACCTTGCTTTTATTTTTACTGTACATAACACTGTGCAAGCCACCTGGTATGTATTTAATAACTATTTATTGAAATAAATGTTCTTCTAAGTTATACATTTATATTAATAAAATAAGTGAAAAAACATTTAAACCTGATAAAAAACTAAGTGTCATCTTTCTATGGCAGAATTATGTTTGGGCTTCCTATTCATTTTAGTGTGATTTATCTGTAGTTTTCAAAGTATTACAATAGCAATCTATTACTTATATAATCAGAAAAAAATGTTTTTTATATAGTAGTTCAGAGCCCGGTGTGGCTAGTGGTTTCAAATTGGCTGCTAATCTAAAGATTAGTGGTTCAAATCTACTTGGCAACTCCACAGAAGAAAAAGCCAGCAATACGCTTTATACAGACACAGCACAAGAAACTCTGTGGAATAATTTTACTCTGTCACACATGGGGTCACCATGAGTGAGGAGCCTACTTGTTGGCAGCTAAAAACAACACACGGTATTTCAGGAAAATTTCTCCACATAACTATCAGAATATAAAAAACTAAATGATAACATAACACTAAAAACAAGCAAAAAGAATAAAAAATTTTACCAAGAGAATTCAATATATGTTAAATATTTTAGAGGAGAACCATTTAACATATTTTCACAGACATTTAGAAGATGCTCCAATTATTTCTACCATTTTAAAGATTTCCTAATTAACCCCATTAACCAAATAAAAATATTACAAGTGTACTCCAGCCAGGAGATTCCAAATAATGATAATCAAATCAGTGAGATAATGTTAAAGTTTTCAGGCCCAAAGTAAAATAAATGATTTCAGTGAAAGCATGCACATAGTATTGTGTAAGTCAGGAACATTTTAGAAAACTATTTCTGAGTCCTTTTTAGAAGAAGCAGGAAAATAAAATCAATTTTCATGATTAGCACTGAGCTTCTCAGTCATATTTATTATCAATAAGTGGCAGTGTGATAGTGTTTCAATGAATTAGAAAAACTTCAGGGTCAAAATATCATTACATATAAATTAAGATAAATAGAAGAGTAATTATCTGACTCTGGACGAGGATGAGGGGTAGAGCAGGAATGGAGGGAGGGTAGAGTAAGGACTACTTCACGAGAAGGTTGAGATATATATAAACTAAAAAAACCCAAAGAAATTACTGTCAAATTGGTTCCGATTCATGGCAGCCCTATGTGTGTTAGAGTAGAACTGCACGCCATAGAGTTTTCAATGGCTGTGACCTTTTAGGAAACTCTAGTGTTGTAGTGGTTAGAAGTAGATTGCCAGGTCTTTCTTCCAAGGTGCCTCTGCATGGATTCAAACCTCCAACTTTTTGGTAGTAGCTCATGTGTCTGTCAGTTTGTCGTATTGTGGGGGCTTGCATGTTACTGTGATGAAGGAAGCTATGTCACCGGTATTCAAATACCAGCAGGGTCACTCATGGTGGACAGGTTTCAGCTGAGCTTACAGTCTAAGACAGATGAGGAAGAAGGACCTGGTAGTCTACTTCTAAAAAAATTAGCCAGTGAAAACCTTATGAATAGCAGCAGAACATCGTCTGATACAGTGCCAAAAGAAGAGCCTCTTAGATTGGATGGCACTCAGAATAAGACTGGGGAAGAGCTGCCTCTTCAAAATGTAGTCGACCATAATGACATGTGTCTTAGGCTGGGTTCTCTAGAGAAGCAAAACCAGTAAAGTTTATAAATATATATATAGAGAAAGATTATATCAAGGAAACAGCTCACGTGATTGTAGAGGCTAGAATGTCCCAAGTCTGTGGATCAGGGTAGAGGCCTCTCCCAAGTCACACAGCTGCAGAAGCTGGCAAGCCCAAGATCGGAAGGTTGGAGAGCAGGGCTCCCACTCACAGGTTATGCAGATC
>NW_004444268.1:816891-818646 GCF_000243295.1 Trichechus manatus latirostris
TTCAAATTTGTGCACCAATCACTAAGGCCAAAGATGAAGAAATTGAAGGTTTTTACTAGCTTCTGCAGTCTGAAATCGATCAAACATGCAATCAGGATGCGTTGATAATTATTGGTGATTGGAATGCAAAAATTGGAAACGAAGAAGAACGATTGGTAGTTGGAAAATATGGTCTTGATGATAGATACAGTGTCAGAGATTGCATGATAGAATTTTGCAAGCCCAATGGCTTCTTCATTGCAAATTCCTTTTTTCAACAGCACAAATGACAACTATACATGTGGACATTGCTGGATAGAAAACACAGGAATCAAATCGACTACATCTGTGGAAAAAGATGATGGAGAAGCTCAATATCATCTGTCAGAACAAGGCCAGGGGCCAACTGCAGAACAGACCATCAATTGCTCATGTTCAAGTTCAAATTGATGCTGAAGAAAATTGGAACAAACCCACCAGAGCCAAAGAAAACACCAAAATGGGTGTTAGAAGAAACTTTGAAACATGCTCTTGAACATTGACTAGCTAAAAGGAGCGGAAGATATAATAAAGTAAAATAGCTGATCAGAAGATTTCAGATGGAAACTCGAGAAGACAAAGTAAAGTATTATGGTGACACATGCAAACACCTGGAGTAGAAAACCAAAAGGGAAGAATACGCTCAGCATTTCTTAAACTGAAAGAACTGAATAAAAAATTCAAGCCTTGAGTTGCAATAGTGAAGGATTCTTTTTTCTTTTTTTTCTTCTCACAATGAAGTGGTTTATTAGGGAGTAACAGGCCACAACTCAGGATCAGGAACAACTTGGAAGTAACAGGATATGACTCAAGAGACAGGATCAGCTTTGTCAATCAGGACAGCTTCCAGTCAGGACAGCTTTCAGCTCCTTCTTGGCTGTGCCAGCCGACAGCCCTTCTCTTGGCCGTGCCCACAGGCTAGGCCCTCCTCTTGACCTCTGTGCTGCTTGGTCATGTGTTAACAGCTCTGTAGCTCCACTAGCAAGCCTCCTGCCCAAACGTGTGCAACTCTGTCTCTCCATGGGCCGGTAAGCCCATCGTACTGTCTTGCTCATACTGCTGCCACCATTTCTCTGCCACTTGGTTCTGCCATGCTTACTGTTGTTTTTTGCCGTCTCACGCTGCCTTCAGTGTTACAGTTCTCTCTTCTAGGTCTAGGAGGTTCTCAATGCAGGGACCATGGGTCCAAAGGATGTGCTCTGCTCTAGGCTCTTCCTTTTTTTTTTTTTTTTTTAATTGTGCTTTAAGTGAAAGTTTACAAGTCAAGTAAGTCTCTCATACAAAAATTTATACATTCATTGTTCTATCACCCTAATCACTCTCCCTATACTATGACAGCACACTCCTCCTTTCTACCCTGGATTTGCCGTGTCCATTCAACCAGCTCCTGAACCTCTCTGCCTTCTCATGTCAACTCTGGACAGGAGGTATCCATTTAGTCTCATGTGTCTACTTGAGCTACGATGCACGCGCTTCACAGGTATCATTTTACGTCCTGTAGTCCAGTCTAATCTTTGTTGAAAGAGTTGGCCTCGGGAATGGTTTTAGTTTTGGGCTAACACAGAGTCCAGGGGCCAGGTCTTCTAGGGTCCCTCCAGTCTCAGTCAAACCATTAAGTCTGGTCTTCTTACTAGAATTTGAGTTCTGCACCCCACTTTTCTCCTGCTCCATCAGGGACGCTCTGTTGTGTCCCTGTCACGGCAGGCATTGGTGGTAGCCGGGCAACAACTAGTTCTT
>NW_004444268.1:819167-820265 GCF_000243295.1 Trichechus manatus latirostris
TTCATCTTTGTTCTTTATTGTTGAATAGTATTCCATTGTGTGAATATACTATAATTTTGTTTATCCATTCATCCGCTGATGGGCACCTAGGTTGTTTCCATCTTTTTGCTGTCATGAACAGTGCTGCAATCAACATAGCTATGCGTAATCAATAGTGAAGGATTCTGTGGACAAAATACTGAACGATGCAGGAAGCATCAAAAGAAGACGGGAGGAATACACAGAGTCACTGTACCAAAAAGAATTGGTTGACGTCCAGTCATTTCAGGAGGTACCATATAATCAAGAACCAATGGTACTGAAGGAAAAAGTCCCAGCTGCACTGAAGGCATTGGAGAAAACAAGCCTCCAGGAATTGACGGAATACCAATTGAGAAGTTTCAACAAACAGATGCAGCGCTGGAAGTGTTCACTCTTCTATGCCAAGAAATATGGAAGACAGCTACCTGGCCAACCGACTGGAACATATCCATATTTATGCCTGTACCAAAGAAAGTGATAGAACCGAATGCAGAAATTATTGAACAATATCATTAATATCACACTCAAGTAAAATTTTGCTGCAAATCATTCAAAAGCATTTGCAGCAGTACATTGACAGGGAACTGCCAGAAATTCAAGCCAAATTCAGAAAAGGACGTAGAACAAGGGATATCATTGCTGATGTCATATGGATCCTGACTGAAAGCAGAGAATACCAGAAAGTTGTTTACTTGTGTTTTATTGACTATGCAAAGGCATTCGACTGTGTGGATCATAACAAATTTTGAATAACATTGTGAAAAATGGGAATTTCAGAACACTTAATTGTGCTCATGATGAACCTGTATACAGAACAAGAGGAAGTTATTTGAACAGAACAAGGGGATACTGCATGGTTTAAAGTCCAGAAAGGTGTGTGTCAGGGCTATATCTTTTCACCATACTTATTCAGTCTGTATGCTGAGCAAATAATCCGAGAAGCCGGACTCTATGAAGAAGAACGGGGCATCAGGATTGGAGGAAGACTCATGAACAACCTTTATTATGCAGATGACACAACCTTGCTTGTTGAAACTGAAGAAGATTTGAAGCACTTACCGATGAAGATCAAAGACT
>NW_004444268.1:822164-823381 GCF_000243295.1 Trichechus manatus latirostris
TATTAGTACTGGAAACCCTGGTGGCATAGTAGTTAAGAATTTGGCGGCTAACCAAAACGTCGGCAGTCCAAATCCACCAGCTGCTCCTTGGAAGCCTATGGGGCAGTTCTACTGTCCTGTAGGGTTGCTATGAGTTGGAATCGACTCAACGGCAACAGGTTTGGTTTGGTCTGTTAGTATAGAGCCCTCATGGCGCTGTTGTTAAGAGATTGGCTGCTAACCAAAAGGTCAGTAGTTTGAATCCACCAGCCCCTCCTTGGAAACCCTATGGAGCAGTTCTGTGTCCTGTAGGGTCACTGTGAGTCAGAATCGACTCAATGGCAATGGGTTTTTTCTATTAGTATGTTCATTTAATTAAAGACAGATTATGTAGAAAAAAATGAGTAAAGTAGTTTTAGGCAATGGACACTCACTAGGGTACATTTTATTCAACATCTTTTTAAATTTTTATATATATTTTTTGTTTATTGTTGTAGTTTAAGTGAAAGTTTACATTTCAAGTTAGTCTCTCATACAAAAATTTATACATACATTGTTAAGTGACTCCCTATACTGTGACAGCACACTCCTCCTTCCCACCCCTAATTTCCCATGTCCATTCAACCAGCTCCTAACCCTCTCTGTCTTCTCATCTCACCTCTGGACCGGAGCTGCCTGTTTAGTCTCATGTATCTACTTGAGTTAAGAAGCACACTCTTCACGAGTATCATTTTATGTCTCACTAGGGTAGATTTTGGAGGGCAGAAATACCATCTTCATTGTTCCAAAACATATGAAATGCACAAAGCCTTTAGAAGCCCTTATCTCATGTCTTCCTTCAGCTTTAGTTTTGCATAAATATAATAAAGAACACTTATCAAAATGCTTGTTATCCTTGATTCCCTTCCCCCCCACACTCACACTTTATAAATAGGATATCTACTCATTTTCTGGACTATTTAGGTCAGCCTTACTAGAGGCAATGGAAAAGATGATCAATTTTGAAGTACAAAACAACAGCCCAGTATTTTCTAAAGATATACTATACAATGAAATGAAAGTAAATGTTTTCTCACTATCCCTATAATCACACATTTACTGACACTATATCCTTGTATTAGTTGATACTGATCAATTATTCCACATCTTAAATGTTGTATTAATTGATCTTTGAAGACTCCATGTGTCCACTCACTCGTGCACATGCACACACACACACAATATCTAAGTTTAGAACT